>NC_056737.1:1115686509-1115744009 GCF_019279795.1 Protopterus annectens | reverse complement strand
AATCTGTACACAGAAACTTTCACTTGAAATCTCTGAGTTAGTATGTGTGATTGTATTTTCAAAAAGAAAAATCTAGCAAAACTAGACTTCTAACTGTGTGATACCTTAAACCTCTTGCATTGTATTTACAGTACTATAAAGCATTTTTGTCATTTGTGGAAGAGGTTCAAACGTCTGGAATATAATATGGTGTGTATATATATATATATATATATACATATATATATATATATATATATATATATATATATATATATATATATATATATATATGTATATATATATATATATATATATATATATATATATATATATATATATATATATATATAAACTAACAATCTGTATAAGTCTTTCACTTGTCTTGTTTTTTGAACAGAGTACATAATAACAAATAGAGATCACTTTCAAAAATTTTGGAAGCTTCACAGAACAACATAGTTTGTTTATTGTCAGTCCACATCTTTGATAAGGCTATGAAATTATTTATTGCTAAAATACAGCAGGCTTACTTAATTTTCAGATTATTCTCCTTGGAGAGGGCACACAATATAGTACAGGTAATGAGAAGGATACTGTAGTACTGTGATGTAAGGAGATTTAATGCTCAGATCACAGCTGGATCAGAGAAATGCATTAAAATATTTTACTTTGTCTGGAAGCCTGCAGTAGTTCTGCTGGTTCCCAACCTACTCAAGGGTGTGATGGAAGGGACAGATGGCTAAAACTGAAAGCGCCCTCTGACTGCAGTGACACTAACTGTGCTGATCTATCACACCGCTGTTTGTATTCACGACATCGAAACCTAGAGTGATGAAAGCATGTTACAATGTACAAAATTTATTCATTAACTAGATAGATAGGTTTAGATATTTACATCAATATCTATATGTAGATACAGATATAGCTATAGATAGACAGATGTGGTTATACTTGATTTGGTTGAGTGTTGCTTTAGACAATAGCTGTTTTGTTGACAGACTTTGGTCGACAGATGTGTGAGCCTGACAATCCATAGGGTTAGGGTATGTGTCCCTTTCCTGGGGGACAGTGCAGTATCAACGTTAGTATATATAACTAGCAGGGGGTGTGAAGGGTAGAGGTGGGCTTATCCCCCTACAAAAAAAAATGTGTTGTAGTATTTGCATGGTCTGAGGTTTTGCTTGGAGCATGAGTGCTGAGCTGTCAACATTTGTGATACCAACATTGGAGCATTTTGGTGTATTCCAGTACAGCTATATATATATATATATATATATATATATATATATATATATATATATATATATATCTATAATTTGTCTATGCATTTGTTTGTATTTATGTGTGTGTGTGTGTGCACACACACACACACACACATATATATATATATAGATAGATATAAAGATATATATATATATATATATATATATAGAGAGAGAGAGAGAGACAGAGAGATAGGTATAAAGATATATATATATTAGTTAAATTACATGTAAAACTAGTACTTCATGAGGAATGAAGCTCTAGGCTAAGACTCCTTGAAATCAGAAGAAAGTCATTGTCATTGGGTCCTTGTACAGAGCTGCACTAATTCTACCAATGTTTCCGGGACTTTAGACTACCATAGGACTGTCCAAATTAGCTTTCATGGGACCTTGTCATATGCTTTCTCCATGTGTAGGAATGCCCAGTTGGACTCTTTCCTCATCTCTAGCTTTTTCTCAACTCTCTCTCTAATTGAAGATTTCAGGTCACTTGTGCTGCATCCTGATATGAATCCAAGTTGCTCATTCCCCACCTTACTTTCTACTTCTTTTCATTTCTATTTGTTTCTCGCCCCCCCTCTCTAGAAGCTACATGCAGCAATACATTATTTTGATAAGATGTCTTCAAATAGTGTGAGAGTTAAGTCTGCGTTTTTTTTTTGTGAATAAAATGCGGGTCGGTATAAAATACTGGTGGACAGGGTGAACGGGATGAAGATGTGAGGTGAATGATGTGGAAGACTAATATGTGTAAATGACAAGTTAATCAGAGCAAGCATGCGCACAAAGGCTAATGACATAGAGGAAAATCATTCACAAAAAGAGCAAAAGAGCAGAAATTGATACAGTAAATGCCTTTGACTATAAATGTGATGGTCTGGCAAAAAGGCAAATGTCCATAACCAACACCGCCTAAAAAAAACAAATATATATATATATATATATATATATATATATATATGAACAAATCCCCAGATCTCACCCTGTCACTGGCTGCCGGTGGGGGCTGCTTTCCAACCAGCGAGTGAACCGTCAAATATTTATAAATCCAAGGAATCAAAGTGCAAGGTAAAACTGTACCACCTCCAAATGCAGAATAGAACTGTATCACATCCAAAGAAATGACACTTGTACCGTAGCAGCTTTAAATATTTCAGGTCAAAGCTTGTGTTGAACGAAACACGTAGTTAGTGAGTCCCAAGAATATTCCAATCACAGAACTATAAAAAACCTTTTATTTGTGAGCGCTTTCACGGTACACTAGACCGCTTCATCAGACAAACATAAAGAAATAATCTTCTAACAGAAATACCCAAAGTCAAGCAGTCACATGGTTTGAAACTCCTATCACTAAGAGCTAAGTTTGTATTCAAACCTTAAGTTTTAAATTTCAAACTTCCTCGGTCCCCCATGACACTCCGGATGTTGTATCTAACACTCGGCAGTGTAGGCGGGGAGTCAAGTTGCCATGGACACCGGGTTAATGTAGAAAGTAAAAACAAAATTATCTCATTCCGCACTATAATTAAAATCTTGTTATTAAAATCATTGACAAAATATCCAAACAGCTATATAACCCTTCAGATGAATGTTGTGGGTTGCAAAACCTGTGCTTATAAGGGTTACGTGCATGTGTATAAAATCACTACCAAAAAATAATAAACCATAAAATGTAAATACATCCTAGGATGTATTGGGTTGTAGGGAAGAATTCCAAATGTAATGTGTTGACTCAGGCAAATCCAACCACTAAATGAAGTCCATAGTGATAAAGGACATGAACATGAGCTTCCCTACAACCCAATACATCCAGTCACATTTAGTCATGCATTCTCTCCTGTAATCAGACACACATAGTTTCTTGTCTTTTGGTTCTAGCGGTCAACTGATATACATGGTGTAAAGAGTCTCTCTCTACACATTGACCCGGACCTCATAAGCTCATGTTTATGTCCTTCTACTGGCTTTGCGTGTTGGATCATGTTAAAGACAGCATACTACCAACATTATTAGTTGGAGCCCTTGCGCAGGACCGCACATCCATATTATGCAAGCCATGGCTTTTAAATAACATGTTAAAAATATGGTTACAATAGACGTTATGCCGTGCAGAATTTCATCGCCTGATGCTTAGCATGAATTTTTAGGAGACATCCTAGGATGTATTTACATTTGATGGTTTATTATTTTTTGGTAGTGATTTTATACACATGCATGTAACCCTTATAAGCACAGGTTTTGCAACCCACAACATTCATCTGAAGGGTTATATAGCCGTTTGGACATTTTGTCAATGATTTTAATAACAAGATTTTAACTATAGTGCGGAATGAGATAATTTTGTTTTTACTTTCTACATTAACCCGGTGTCCATGGCAACTTGACTCCCCCGAAAGGTGTTAGATACAACATCCGGAGTGTCATGGGGGACCGAGGAAGTTTAAAATTTAAAACTTAAAGTTCGAATACAAACCTAGCTCTTAGTGATAGGAGTTTCAAACCATGTGACTGCTTGACTTTGGGTATTTCTGTTAGAAGATTATTTCTTTATGTTTGTCTGATGAGTGTGTACCGTGGAAAGCTCACAAAAAAAAGGTTTTATAGTTCTGTGATTGGAATATTTTTGGGACTCATTAACTTCGGTTCGTTTCAACACAAGTTTTGTGTCATTTCTTTGGATGTGATATTTATTTTGCATTTGGAGGTGATACAGTTTTACCCTTGCACTTTGATTCCTTGGATTTATAAATATTTGACGGTTCACTGCTGGTTGGCAGCCAAGCCACACCGCAGCCAGTGACAGGGTGAGATCTGGGGATTTGTTCATATTTCTGTTCTGTTTTGTCGCTTGGGTGTTTTCTTCATATATATATATATATATATATATATATATATATATATATATATGGATTCACTTCAGAAGCTCGAAATACTGAAATCTCGACTTTTAGTATCTTGAGCCTAAGAAGCCGAATCCACACAAGGAAAACTGAAAACCGCGAAATTCAAAACCTCGAATACCCGAGGTTTTGAATTTCACGGTACTACAACACACACACACACACACACACACACACACACACACACACCATTCTCCACACAAACACACACAATCTTTCTACTACATGAAAGCAGGAGGGCAAGCCCCCCTGCACCTCCCCTACTTAAATATTCTCACTCTGAGGTCGCACTACATACAAACACACACAAAACACCACCACAAAAGCTACATGCTCCTCGCACACACACATCACAGCAACAAAACACACTGACACACACCACAGCCCCTACCCAAACCCCTTAACACACACACACACACACACACACACACACACACACACACACACACACACACACACACACACTTACCTGAATACATGACCACAGCTGAAGGTTAGAAGCATGAAATTCAAAACCTTCGGTTTTCGAGGTTTTGAATTTTGCGCTTCTAAACTTTCGCTATTATGTGGATTCGGCTTCTTAGGCTCGAGATACTGAAATTCGACATTTCAGTATTTTGAGCTTCTGAAAGGAACCCATATAGATATATATATATGCACACACGCACACATATATAAATACATGCAAATGCACAGACACACACACTTACATACATATATATATATATATATATATATATATATATATATATATATATGTGAGTGTGAGTGTGTGTGTGTGTGTGTGTGTAGATATATATATATATATATATATATATATATATATATATATATAAATATAAAACATTTTTAATATATATATTTTTAACAACACTTTTTAAATACAATATTTTAATTGTACCTTATTTGTCTTGGTTTGTAGATTTAGTGGATGCTGTTATTGTTTTTGTTTTAAATAGATTACTGTTGTCATTGAAAGGTTCCAGCTCTGACACTTACAGCAATGTGATTGGTAATGGTCATGAGGTCACATGACATGTTTTTAGTAAATGCAGCACATTTTGTTCATAGATAGGTTCACAGATTAGTACTAGGCTAACTGCCCTTTTAGGCCATTTTAAGCCTAGCCAATTACCCAGTGTGAGAATCAAACTCTGTACCTTGTGTCTGTAATGTAAACACCTTAACATCACCTACTTCATCTTGCCGTGCTCTAGTAAGTGACTGAATAGTAATTCTTTAGATCAGTCAGGAAAATACAGTGGAATTAGTTAAGTACTGTTTTCCTGTGTCTGTGTGACTCTATTCATCTGTATTATTTTAATATCTAATGTATCTGAAACTCTGGTGTTTATTGTAAACAGATATTTAGTATCTTCATGTTCTTTTATTATTAAATATACTTAAACTTTTTATTGTAGCTGGTCCCTTACATAATATTTTAACCTTTGAGAGTAGTTGTATCTATTTGGTGACTCTGTCGCCACTCTTGAAAACCTTACTGCATTGAGCAAATACTATAATTTGTATTAACATTATAATTTAATTCAGTATAATTCTGTAAGAGCCTTAGAGTACTTGGCTTTGCAGTGTCTGGTGGCAGTGTAACTACCTTACTGTCTGGTCAGAAGGGGGCATAGATAGTAAATCTGTGCCAGCCTTTCCCGTGTGTGTGTGTGTGTGTGTGTGTGTGTGTGTGTGTGTGTGTGTGTGTGTGTGTGTGTGTGCGCAAATTAAATCTCCAAGTGTGTGTGTGTGTGTGTGTGTGTGTGGGTGTGTGTGTGTGTGTGTGTGTGTGTGTCAGCTGCTTGGAGCAGGGACAAAAAGTACTGGTTTCACAGAGAAGGTGCTCAAGGACTTGGCTTGGACACTCGGCTAAGGACTCAACTCACTCGGGCTCTGGACTGACTGTGTTCCCTGTGTGCTCTTTAAGGAAATTGTGCTTGATGTAGGCAGTTGCATCTGGAAATACTGTGTGTATCTATTTTCGTTCTAAGTGAACGTCCCTCTTCTGTGGCAGGGGTGAGGATTCATGCTCTGATTACTGGCTCAGACAGGGGACATCACATATTGGTGGCAATGTTGGTTATATTGGTGAGCAGTGGTGTGGATATTAATTGAAATTCAGTAGCCTGTAGGCAGTTGTTGCTGAAGGTATCTGTTCTCAGCAGCCACAAGGTAAACATTCAGAGTTTCATTCTCACAAAAGTTTTATTTATTTTTGGTTAGTTTAGTTTAGTCAGGGAAAACAGTCAAAGATGTCGGTAGAGGATTATGACAAGCTGACAGATCTAGTTGGTCAAGGTGTGTGAAACCAAAAGACTGGTGCATGCCAGCCTGACTAAATAAGAAATGATTTTAGCCGTAGTCACAGCTCAGACCAGCAACCATGAGAATAACCCACCTGGTGATGGGAATTTGCAGCCCTCAGAAACAGGACAGTTCACGGGCAGCCGCGGTGGTGCAGTGGTTAGCGTTGTCACCTCACAGCAAGAGGCTCTCCGGTTCAATCCTCAGCTGGGGTGCCTTCTGTGTGGAGTCTGCATGTCCTCCCTGTGGCCGTGTAGGTTTCCTCCGGGTGCTCCGGTTTTCTCCCACATCCCAAAGACATGCTGTAGGTAGATTGGACACTCTAAATTGGCCCTAGGTGTGAATGTGTGCATGTGTGTGCCTTCTGTGGAAGGTTGGGCACTGGGCTGCCAACTTGACACTGTGAAACTCCACTGCCAATCATGAGCGGACAGGTGATCCTCTGTGGCGACCCCTAACAGGGAAAAGCTGAAAGAAGAAGAAGAAACAGGACAGTTCACCTTTTCCTTAGAAGACTTAAAAACCCATCTGGAGTTAAAGAGACCTGAATTGGAGACCAAAGGTTTGGAATTAGAATCAGTAGCGACTGTGACAATTAGATGCCAAAGAAAATGAGAAGCAGCATCAACATGAGAGGGAGATGCTGACTCTTCAGCAGGGTTGTGGACATAATGGGGAAGGGAATAACTGAACCCCAGAAGCAATAAAGGTCAATAAAGTTCTTCCACAATTTACAGAGGGTGATAATTTTGACAGTTTTATTCATATACTTGAAAGAGTATGTAAACAGTATAATGTTGACCAAGGGCACCGGGTACAGTTCCTGACCCCCTTACTCCATGGTAAAGCTGTATCTGCCATTTCTAAATTGTCTGACATTGATTGTTTAAACTATGACAAAGTAAAGCAAGGTTTACTAGAGCATTTTACGTTAACACCTGAAGCTTACAGAAAAAAGTTTTGTTCGCATAGACACAAGGCAGATGAAAGTGTATGTGATTATACTGCTAAGTTAAGCACTTATTTTCATAGATGGGTGAGTGGGTGTCAGGGCACCACTTTTGAAGGGCTGGAAGACCTTTTGGTGAGGGAACAAGCCTTTAGCACTTTGCCTGAGGACATGAGAATCAGGTTGGCAGACCGGTACTGTAACTCTGCATATGAGCTGGGGAAAAAAGGGGATCTCTAATTAGCAAGCAAAGCATCACTCCACAGGAAGGGGATGCCCAAAGCTGCACATGGATATAAGGGAACCCATGTTGGGCAGCCCAAACCACCCCAACAGAGTCCACCTGTAATAGTGGAAGCCACTATTTCAGGTACACAGCCAGGATCAAGGGTTAATTTTTTTAAATGTAACCAGTGGGGCATGTATCATATAGATTACATGGAAGCAAGGTGGGGAAGCCAGCAAGTGGGAACAACAGTATGCTAGTAGTAAGTTGTCTGGAGACAACAGGGGTACCAAACTATCACCAGAGTTTATATCCAATCATAGTGGATGGAAAACAGGCCACTGCTAAGAGAGACAGAGCCTCTGACATAGCATTGTGAAGCCTGCAGTGGTTAAACAAGAGCAGTACTTGCTTGGGCAGTCCACTCCAGTCAGAGTTTAAGAGGGACCCCATTCCAAATGCCTCTGGCCAGGGTTCACCTTGACTGGGAGGGTGGAAAAGAAAGCAAGAAAGTAGGTGTGTTTGAGGATATTCCTGCAAATGTCTTGATAGGAAATGATTCTGATAATGCAGTACCTTGTGTGCATGCAGTTACATGCAGTTAGGCATGGAGACAGGCATGTGAGTCTGGTAGCCTGGGTGAGGCCCAGACAGACCCCACACCTGAAGCCAGGGCTGCTGAGGTAGCTATTTCAGTGAGGAAGCTGCCCTGTAGCAGTGAGTCTGAAGGTGACCCACAACTGCTGGTAGCTACTGATGTTCCCTTGGACAGATTGAATGCAAGGGCAGAGGTGAGTGGTAGTACCCAGCCTGACAGTAAGGCACTGGTGTCAGAGGATACCAACCTTCCTATGGAAGGGGAGCTGGGAAGAGTTACAAAGATAGAATTGAGACAGGCTCAGCTCTTGGACCCTAGACTAAGAGACTTGAGGGAGGTAGCTAGGGAGGCACCTGATTCTCAAGGAAGAGGGAAATCAATACATTGGAACAAAGGGTTACTGTATAGAAAGTGGACCCCTGAGGGAGGGCTCACTCTTGCACTAATGAAGTTCCAGTGCATAACAGATCATGTTTTATTTTAATGATGGTTAAGCTGACAATAGATATTTTGTACTTACATTTATTTTGGTTTCTTTGGTTAATTCCTTCAATAGCCACTCACTGATCTGCAGAATTAGACAGGATTTTCTCTTGGCAGCTTTACAATTTCAGTGTTTTTGCTGATCTATGGGAGGTCATGCATAGCAGGTGGATTTACTGCCAAGGCTAAGCAGATGATACACAGTTTTACTTTTTTTTGCAGAAGTCTGCGCCATATTTTTCTACTCTGAAAAGACCGTACATCGGAAAGAGGTGGCGGGGTCGCCCTTCTTTTCAAAAACAACCTTACGGTTATCTTATTAACATAAATATCCCTACTTTCAATAATGCAGAAACCCTGTTTGCCAAGTTAAAAATCAACCCACAAAAACAACTGAACATACTAGGATACATCCCTCCAGGGGGCAATATTAATACACTAGAATCCATAATCCACTGGGTATCAAAATCCCTTCCCCATGAAACCCTTATCCTAGGGATTTTAACATAGACTGGACATTAATAAATTCACCCCTCCTCAATACTCATATAAACCTTCATGGCTTCATTCAGATTATCCAAACCCCAGCCAGAATAGATAGAGCTACCAAAAAAGAATCAATTTTAGACTGGATCCTCATTAATTGCCCATCCATGTCACAATACTTTGGTACATTACCTGGCACCCTAAGTGACCACCTCCCTTCTTTTCTGTTAAGACAACAGCTAAAACCCACAAAAATAGCTCCTTAGATATATACATTACAAAAAGGACTTTAGAGCAGATACCTTAATTGCACCACTAAACCAATGCAGCTAGTCCCCCATATAGCCTCCCCCTTGACAAGGCGGTGGGCTACTTTAACTCCACCTTTCTGAACATACTTGACCAACTTGGCCCCCAAGAAGAATTCATTCAAAGTCCAGCTCTGCCCCCTGGCTCACCAAAAGCACCCAGCTTCTAGTAAAGCAAAGGGACAAAGCATGGGACACTTGGCCTAACAACAAGACCGATACTAGCAAGCAGCAATTTCTTGAATTAAGAACTAAGGCAAAAAAAACAAAACAAATAACACTGGATGAGAAAAGAAAAACTAGTCCAATATATAAAATAGGTACAACACTAACCCTCAAAAATTCTGGGCTGCCATAAATAAAATTCTCCAACCTGGTAATACTGGAACCCAATATTGTGATGCAACACAATTCAATGAATATTTTACCAATTCCATCTTAAAACTATCAACTAATTCTTCACCCACAACTCCCCAAACCTGCTAAGCTGCCCAAAATAACCAGAACTACTTCTCAGTCCAATCAGTCCAGACCAGTACAATCTTCAGATACCTGTCCAGACTAAGACCCATGACCCTAGCATCTGATAAGCTGCAAGCTGAATACCTCTGAATAGCAGCCAAAGCTATCTCATACCCTGTCTCTATAATTATAAACAGATCAATCTCTGAGCAAAAAATCCCACTCCTTTGGAAAATCTCACATATTATACCTTTACACAAAGGTGGAAGCTCTACTGAGTTATCCAACTACTGCCCGATAGCCATACTATCATACAATCCCCGCTCTCAAAAATCCTAGAGAAATGTAGACATTCCCAAATTTTAAAATACCTTCTAGCTAATAATCTCCTAGCTCAAACTCAACATGGTTTTCGACCTGGCCATAGCACCACCACAGCCCTTGTCAGTTTCACCAACCACACCAATCAACACAGGAATGCAGGCAATCTGGCATCATCTGTCTTTTTGGACCTCTCCAAAACATTTGATACAGTCTGTCATAACAAACTATTACCTGTTCTCTCAGAACTTAAACTTAATAACTCTGCTGTCCTATGGTTTAAGGACTATTTTCTAACCAACTGCAAGCCATCAAATGGCAGGACACTGTATCCCCCTTCTTCCTGTCACCCTAGAAGTAGCCCAAGAATCTATACTCGGACCCCTGTTCTTCACAATATTCATCAATCAAACCACCTCAGACAATACTCGTATCACACCAATCACACATACTAAGCTACTGCATGTCATCACTGACCAAAACCTGAAATTCAACAAACATATAGCTCAAACCAGTGGTTCCCAAACTTTTTCAATTCTCGGCTCCCTTGTTGAATCCAGGTTTTCCTAAGCCCCTCCCCTGTCAAATTCTAACAAGTATACTTTGTGAAATAATATGTTTTTTTAATTAAAAGGGTTAGTTAGGTAAAAATAATTAACACACGTATTTAAGATCACAAAAAATGTAATTGTAATTGAACAAATTAATAACACAGGTATTTAAGATCACAAAAACATACATTTCAATTCAGCTGTCCAGAATTACATAAAATGTTCAGATTTTTATATTTGGTCTACTTTGGATCAAATTTATAGTATTCTGGGGTGGGTTTGAAACTATAGCTTACAAAACCACTCCATGCTGCATAATCAAAAATGCTCAGAGGTAGTTACACTGATAAAAAAGCACAATATTACCTCACAAAATCTTCTTTTTTTTCCAAATTTAAAGCACTTTTTGTTAAAATACCAAATTTCTTCTCCCACCAGAGACATCTGACTTTTCAAAAGCAATTTTTTTCTTTTTATTTATTTTATTTAAACTATGCTGACTGGCTAAAACATTGATTAAAACGGTCACACAGAAAAAACAATTACTGCAAAATATCCCGACTAACAAACTAAAACAATAAGTAAAAAGGTCATACAGAAAAAAAACAATTGGTTAAAAAAACAAACAGAAAAACTATGTTGACTGGGTTAGTCCCACTAGGGTGGCCAATGGCCTTTTTTTCCAGGGGAGACCAGATGTTTTATTCATACTGATTACGGGAAATTTGGCCAGGGCTTAAGGTAGCATCCCCTAATCTTTTCAATAAGTGCTGTGGAATCTCTTACATTCACCCAAGCTACCATCAAGCCAGGCAAATGGGGCCTCAGTTTAACATCTATTTTTCTGGCCTGCCTTGAGCAAGAGATTTATACAATTTCATACAGCCTCAAAATTTCAAAAAGAAAGAAAAAAAAAACAGGTAAACACAATTTTGTTTTCAATGGACAGCTCCTTTGCATTTACAGATGACCACATGAATCAGTAATTAAACTCAATACAGTAAGGGCTCCTTGGGGACTATTTTTGAAAAAAACATAACTAATTTGGCAGCTTAGGGTCAATGCAAATTTTACACCTGGTTTAAGTGAGTTCACCTCCATTACACCAACTGAAAAAATCAGAGCAACTGATTTATAATAAAATAAAAGTCATGATAAGCATTTGGATGGTTTTAATGCTACAAATGTTTTTCATAGGTTCATAGGTTCATAGGTTCATACTAGGCTATCTGCCCGAGGGCATTTACAAGCCTAGCCCATCGTTTTGTGGCTTACGCCACCCCCTTAGTATGGGGAACTATACCCATTATTTTGCTGTG
Source organism: Protopterus annectens (assembly GCF_019279795.1). Classification (NCBI taxonomy): domain Eukaryota; kingdom Metazoa; phylum Chordata; order Ceratodontiformes; family Protopteridae; genus Protopterus; species Protopterus annectens. The sequence goes on along the minus strand of NC_056737.1, from coordinate 1,115,731,849 downwards.
CCTCTGTCGAGCAGTGACACTGAGGTAATCCCTGGGGTATATCTGCGATCTCCCATCCATTGGGAATTTAGTTACAAATTATTTAATTGGTCTTCTCTAAAGATATACTATACATGTCAAGATGAAGGTACTTTAAAAAAACTATTTAATTCATTTTAAATGTTAATATTGGCTATTTAAAGGTTTAAAACGACCCAGTCAATGCAATGCATACAAAAGTTTAACTTTGTAATCATGTTTTTTCTTTTATTAATAAAAAAGTTATATTTATGTTTAACACAGAATGCTTGTTTGTATCTTTATGTACTGTTTCTTTAAATATTGAACGATCATTTAACTGAACCTTTTAAATTTTTTAAGGTTAATTAACATTCATTTTAACGGCTCTGAAGATGTTCTTAGTTTCAGAAAGAGCAAAAGCACTAAACCATAACTGTTTTTGCTAGGAAAGTCAATTTTTTATTTTTCGTTGTAGTGTCCATTTGTACAACTTTGAATTTTTAAGACTGTTAAAAGGTTTCTGCACTTTTTTTTTTTTTTTTTACTTATTTCGTGGACTGGTTCCTAAGTGGATGGTAAATGTTTACTGAATTGTTTTTTGAATTCCCCACCACACTATGTGAACCCTTTGGTTGTTTTGAGTGTATTCCTTTTTGGCTGCACAGACACATGCCGTGTTTTTTTTCATACATGCGCATATATCTATATATATATATATATATATATATATATATATATATATATATATATATATATATATATATATATATATATATATATATATATATATATATATATAGAGAGAGAGAGAGAGAGAGACATAATTTGGAGGTGGCTTACTAGTATATTTAGTGTGGATATGGGAGTAGCTTTGTTTTCATAAATCATCTTTGTTCGAGAATCTGAGATAAAGCCAAAACTAACTGTGGACAAATTTTAAATATTACTCTAAGAAAAGCAGATTTTGTATTAACATACATTTTCAGAAGAATAACCAGCATGAAACTAATGTGTTGCATTATTGACTGACTGCAATGATCAGTAATTTTCCAAAAAAATCAAAAATGTTATGAGGAACAAAATCAGGGACAGTTTAGATCTATGCCTTTTTTTGGGTCCTCTGGGTGTTGATACTGACCCTTTTCAGCTATTTTCAGTTAACTACCAAGCTAAGGACTGAAGTCATTTAGGAAGTTCTTAAATCAACCAATAATCGCAGGCATCCTCCCAGCTGCAGTCTGTGCCTAATGCATATATCTCAACCTCTTACCACATGAAATCTGGAGAAATCATAAAATAGTGGTGGGGACAAAGGCCCAAAAAATGGGGACAATTTTTAAATACTGCTCTTGTGAACTTAGAAAGTTGCTAAAACAAGACATTCATTTTATGAAGGGTATGAAACCTGAAAAGTGACTTCAGTCCTTAATGATTTGTAAGGAAACCATGCATTTTATGAGGAAAATACTGAAAATATTAGGTAAAAATCCAGACATTTGAGGGGTATACCCTGATATCAACCTGAGTTTTGCTCCAACCTTTCTAATATTTGCAATTTTGTGGGATACAAGTGTAGGCAAACAGTTTTAAACATTAAAATTATAGACTTTATAGTGTTCAGAAGTGCTTGTTAACAATTTTATTATACCAATTTCATAACTGAATAGTGGGAGTGTTTAAAAAGCTATGAATGTAGGATCCCCATTTGCTTCTTGTAGATGAAGCTGAAAATTTACACTGTAAAACCCATGTGAATGGCTTTCACATAACAGTTTGACGAGAACCTGGACTTAACACTGGTAAATGCTCTTTTCCGCCCACTGTGCCTTTAGGTCTCCTCGGTAAACAAAGAGTTAAGAGGAACTAAGGAAAAAGTACTATGGTGAAAAATATAATGATCCAGTGTTTGGTTACTATGTAATAGTCCCAGTAACCAGCAACTAACATCTGTAGCCTATAACCTTTAGCGCGGCCGCAAAATAAACCTCAAACTAAGTAACTAAGTAACTATTAGTTCATGCCGCCCCTGTGAGGAATCCACAGCTCGCCAGGGCACCGTGATGCACAATTTGGGAACCCCTGGCTCAAACCATAACAAAAGTGCACAAAAAACTGGGCACACTCTACAGATGGAAAAACTACTTGACCTCCAATAGTAAAACTGCTATAGCAAGAACCCACCTTCTCTCCACATACTTTGTGCTTCTCCTGTCCTAGTTAACCTCAATAAAGGTGATTTAAACAAACTATCCACTTGTTATAACAAGATAGCTACATTCCACTTGTTATAACAAGATAGCTACATTCCACTTGTTATAACAAGATAGCTACATTCCACTTGTTATAACAAGACAGCTACATTTGCTACAGACTTTGCCTATAGATCTCATCATTGTCAAGCCCTTTGGAAACTGTCCTGGATGGAATTACCAAACTTACTGTTTCAAAACCAACTCACTTTAGCTCATTAAATTCTCTACTATCCCAAGAAAGTCCCAGCTCTACATGGCCTAATTAATCCCTACACCAACAGCAATCAACTAAGGTCCACCAACAAAGGACTGGTGGAAGCATCCAAAAGCAGACAGATCTCAGGTGATTCCCTTTATTCATGTACTATCGCAAAAATGTGGAACTTCCTCCCACTTGAAATCAGGATAGAGACTAGCAAAATTAGCATAAAAATCAACTAAAATCCTATCTTACCAAGTCCTGGATATGTACATGCTCTGACCTTGGCTAACTCCTTGAAGCCCACACTCCACAATTCCTCTATATATTGAACTAATATTACATCTCTTATAATGTCATACCACAGCTCCAAATCCATATAATTCTGTGTAATGCAAACTATACCTATCTATGGTATCATGTACTAAGTTTTTATTTTTCTCTTTCTCCAGAATATAGCTGCTAGGTATAACAATGTCATGACCGTTCCAACAATCTGCTCACTGTGCTACTACTACTCCTGTGCCATTCTCTGACAAAATGTTGTTGTTGTTGTTGTGTCTTTCTCTGACAAAATGTACTTTTCCAAATTGTTGCAAGTTTGGGGTCAGACGTATCGTATGTAGCTTCTTTTCTAAATTGTTTTTATGTTCTTTGGTTTGACAAATTGTTTTGAGCTTTATAATTTGTTATAAGCTGCTTTTCCATAATGACAAAAGTTTTTGGTTAGATATATTATATGTAAGTTTATGTTCTAATTTGTTATTCTTTTTGTTTTGACAAATTGTACAGAGCTTTTCTCCCTGGGCCTCCGCTGAAAATGGTCAATCTATGCCCATTCGGATTTTCCTGGTAAACAAATGTAAAATAAAAACAATTAATTAAATAAATAAATAAATAAATAAATGCAGCCTGCTTGGATTACATCCCTAAGCAGATGTTGCTCAGCTGAATCCACTGTTGGTGCATACCTGTGTCCATCCATCCCACCACCTTTCCTTTCTCTGATAATATGTTATGGAGGAAGAGACTAGCGTTCAATTCTTCTGTGCATCATTCCAGAAAAGAGGCAACATTTTACGGACCAACAGCTGTTGTCACGACATGATTTTAAGTATTGTTGAAGAACACTGGACCGTTTAGTGATTCTGCGTATGTGTCAAAAATATGATCGTAACATAATTTGGCAGCTTTAGCATCACCTGATATCTGTTGTTCATTGACCAAGCTGTTACTAAGCAGCAAAGCAAAACATAACATATCAGGTGGCTGTCAGTCAATGTTATGCTTTTCATTAGCTCTTTTGGTAAGGGCCTCAGATCTGCATAAACACTTTAAGTATGTAAAGGAATAATGGTGACACCAGACCTTCTACAAATGGAACTAAATGGCCATCCATCTATCTATTGATAGATCTATTTGTCTGTCCAAATAAAGTTAACACTTGACCAAGAGTAGGGAGCACTTCCAGAGCACTTTGTTCCACACATACACTTCAAGCACATTGCACCAGCACTGACAGTCTGGACCTGAGCTATAACACCTTTCACCTGCAGCATATCCACTGTTGACAGTTGTTATGGTTACATGGAGATTTGGGTAAGACAGAACTGCAAACTGGGAGCGATAATGGAATCACCTAATGATGTAGACATTCTGTAAAAGGGCCTCACAGAGACAGATGCTTGGTGTCAAAGTCATGGCCTCAGCCTCAACGCCAAGAAGTGCATTGTCATCCCCTTTGGGAAAAACTCGGTACCCATGAACTACCACATATGCAGTAGCTCACTAAACACTGAAAGTGTGATAAGAGACCTCGGGACACAGGTGGACAGTAGTCTCTCCTTTGATAACCACATCCCCACAGTAGTCAGGAAATCTTTCTACGTGGCACACCTCATCAAAAAAGGGTTCTCCTCTAGAAAAAAGGAGGTCATTGTTCTCTCTGCTTATCCCTCATCAGACCCATTATAGAGTACAATGCCCCATTTGGCATGTATCTCACAAGACACCTACAACAATTGGAAAGGCCATAGAAATACCTCACTAAGAGGATTACTGGCCTCAAACAGATGCCATACACAGACCGTCTCAAAAAAGTCCAGCTCTACTCCGTTGCATATCACCTACTCAGAGACGATCTCTGCCTAACATACAAAGCTATATCAAACCCAGAGCTGTTGGACATGTTACATTTAAAGAAATTCAAATGCTTGTCATTTTTATTTATTTAACATTTGCTAACCAGGAAAGTCTGACTTGGAACAAAAGCCAATTTTCAGCAGAAACATTCCAGACACATGTCTTTGTAAGATGGGAGGAAACCAGAGCAAACCCACACAAACACAGGGAGAACATGCAGACTCCACACAGAGGGCACCCCAGCCAAGAATCAAACCAGACAACCTGTAACGGTCAGGCAACAATGCTATCACTGCACCACTGCACTACTGACTGTGTTAAGAAACAAAAATACAGAAACCACAGATTTCATGAGGAACAGAACAAATATGAGGCAAAAATCTGCATTTTTTATAAATGATGGTGGGTAGGGAATTCAGGCTCTTGCCACTTGGCCCCAAGCTACAGGGTTCAAGCCTTATTCTTTACCCACCACCATGTAGCAACTGGGGCATCACACACACACACACACACACACACACACACACACACACACACACACACACACACACACACACACACACACACACACACACACTGCCTGAGCCAAAGCTGCTGCAAAGTCCTTTCTGCACCGAGTACTTCCCGTTCTGTAATCCCTTTCTTTCCATGGGAAGGAAGGATTTACAACTAGTCCTTCCTGCCTCCGGACATTGCAGCCTGATCCCCTTCCAGTCTATGCAGTTGTAACTGCATAGACTGCTGGGAAAATTTGGAGTTGAATGTTGTCTTCATACTCTGGACTGCTGGTGGAGACAGTCTGGATTCTGTGCGCATGCTCCAGACTGGCAGTCCGAGTGCGCATGTGCGATGTTCCGGGACTCGCATTTTTTTATTTTTCTCTTTTATTTTATGTTCTTTTTTCTTTTATTTTACTTTTGTACAGCTGGAGGGCTACACAGCTGGGAGGGCTGCAGTCTTGCAGTCCAGTAGCACGAGCCGCCCCTGGTGCTCATGTGCATGGGGCTACCATTTTGCTGCTCATGGATCGGGATCACTTCTGTGTCTCTGCTCGACAGTGGCACAGGAAAATAACTTTCTTGGGTGGCGTAAGCCAGGGAACCTTGTTGGCTAGGCTTATGTAGGCCCTTGGACCAATAGCCTAGTACCTACCTATGAACCTATGAACCTATGTAGACGTCAGTGAGTGGCCTTGTTTACTACAGGTGCTGCAGAATGTATGACTCCCACATGGTGTGTTAGGGGAGCAGGATTGCCCACTTCCTCTTGAAAAGGAACATTAGGGATCCTGCTAGGTGACTAAGATTGCCATTTGCAGAAGGTGGACGTGTGACACAAGCTTGCTCAGAGGGTTAGTGACTCATTGGCCTTACCCATTCTAGTGATCATTACAGTGACACAAAGTGGTGTCACACTGACTTGTTTCAATACTAAGATGCAGAAATTCAGGAGAAGAGCCTCAAATGTACTATAACATTTTTTGTAATTTTTTTTATTGTCTGTAATTTTATCTTTTACTTTCTAGACTTGTATAGGAATGCTAAAGAGTACATAATTTGTTTTCCATGTTTGGGTATATGAGTATGCATATGTATATATATATATATATATATATATATATATATATATATATATATATATATATATATATACACACACACACACACACACACACACACACACACACACACACATGTATATACTTATAAATGCAATATTTTCATCTACAACCCTTTTTAAACCGCAAAATATCAAAAATTAATCTCAAACACATTTAATCAAATCACATTCCATCTAAAATTTCATACTTGGCAAATACTCATGCAAAAGTTTTTTTTTTTTTTGCAGCCTTCACCCCTCTAACTTAAGTATAGAAAATCCATGGTCACAGACCTGTGGAGAGGAGAGAAAATACCACACACAGTGAATCACTGCTTACCCACAACCACAAACTTGTAGACATGGTGGGAGTATTAGCAAGGTACAAGTTGTGGACTAGACTAATTTGCCTTGTAATTTCTGCTATCTTGGCACCGCAAAACACACCAGTACCAACTCTATATAGAGTGCTACACTTTGCTGTCAAATGTGATTAAAATAAATGGGTTTTAAATTAAATCTGCTTTAGATAAAGTTTTTAGATATTTTGTGATTAGATAGAATGACGTTAGATGAAGCATATCCCACGCATGCATTTATATATATATATATATATATATATATATATATATATATATATATATATATGTGTGTGTGTGTGTGTGTGTGTGTGTGTATATACATAGCTACATATCTATCTATATAGCTATATTCATAGAGACAGATAGATGTGTGTGAATGTGTTTGTGTGTGTGTGTGTGTGTGTGTGTGTGTGTGTGTGTGTGTGTGTGTGTGTGTGTGTGTGTATATACCTATATCTGTAGCTATCTAAATATCTATAACTGCAACTATATCTATATCAATATCAATATCTGGGGTTCCTATCATGTAGTCGAACGTTCGAACCACATATGGTCAGACCACATGTTCGAATTTGTAAAAGTTCGACTGTTTGAATGGAAATCTCCATAAGTGGAGGTTTCTATTCACTTTAATGTGGTGCGATCTCGGAGTTGGTATATTTAAGTAGCGGGGGGTGGGGGGTTCAGCCCCCCACATGAGGGGTGCAGGGGGCTTGCCCCCTACTTACAACACTTTATTATTTTGTCCGTTGTTTTTTTATTTTTTTTACGTAGTTGAAGTTATGTAACTTTGAACATAATGGTTCGACCATTAGGTGTTTGGAGTTACGGAACATCGACTATCTGATATAGACCCCAATATCTGTATATATGTGTATGGGCTCCTGTCAAACCATCAAACTCTCAAAGTTCCAAGTGCTTGAAATACTTACTAAATAGCCCAGAAATTAATTTTTCAGTCATTGCCAACATTTGGATGTGCAAGATTATGGTACAGTGGGGACTGGAAATTTGCCCTTTCCCCACTGTAGTGCAATGTCAGAGTTGGGATATATAAGTAGCAGTGGGTTGGGTGGTGCAGGGCTCCCTTGCAAAAAAAAAAAAGAAAAAAAAATGTTTTTGTTTTTACTTGATCTTCCTTTTTCTTTGAAATCCAATTTTTATTCTTATTCGATGTTTAAGTGCTCAAAGTTTTTATAGTTCAAGCACTTGAGAAAGACTCATATGTGTGTGTGTGTGTGTGTGTGTGTGTGTGTGTGTGTGTGTGTGTGTGTGTGTGTATATATATATATATATATATATGTATATATATATATATATATATATATATATATATATATATATATATATATAAAACATGAAGAGTCAACATGTTAAATGATTGAGACAAAAACATCAAAAAAACATGTCAACCATTTGTTGTATCAAAATATCAGCACTTGGTACACAGAAAAAGAAAACAAATGCCCTTTTACGATGTGCTACCAATGACCCAATCACTTTCACCTCAAGTTTATCATGATACTGGTTGTGTTATCACAAGGGATTTTTTTTGCAGGCCATTGCAAGTTAGGGTTGGGCCACAGGCAGGATTAGAATAGTTCTTTGGTGCACTAGCACCAGTTAGTAAAAAAAAAAAATACTTTACAACCCTGCAATTCTAAACACTTTAATCCTGAAGATGGACAACCACATGGCTAAGATATTGGTCACTTACCCCTAAAGTTCAGTAGCCACTGGTTAGTGTTGTAGTGAGTTCTGATGTTAATGCAGATCAAAGTTTTTACTCGGATGATTCATTAAACTCATTAGCTGCTTGGGGTGGGGGGATTCCTTTTTAACGCTGATTTTAGTGTGTCGTTAATTTTCCTTTCATTTTTCTTTTTAAATCATTGATTTGTCACCGACACTTTAGCCCTACCTTACCACCCAATCAGTTGATGCATTCATTCACTGGAGGCAGCAGTCCTTCATTCCTTCAGATTGAAAACTGAGTATGAGTATGCTGGGAGCAGGAAACATTCTCTGCATATCACAGATTAGGACAGCCCCACCTAATCAATCCCCTTGATAGCCTGTGATCTCCATAGTTGCTTTTCACAGAAGGTGCATGCATGCTACCACACACACATATAAGCCCCCTTGTATGTAGTACGCTGCTGCAGTATGAGGTCACTAAGGTCACTGCTACAGGTTTGCCAACACAGTAAGCTAAGCCACCACCCTCGACCAGGATGGATGAGCTGGTATCAGTGACTTCACTTTCCCTTACCTGCTTCCTCCAGCACCCATGTGGCTAACTGAACATAGGACATCTAGGCTGTAGTCAGGGCTTTGCACCCTCTACTTCATCAGGCCAGGTATTGTAACATTGACTTTTATGTGTAAGAACATGCTTACATAAAGGCACCCTAAATTTGGTTCTTAAAGATTAAATATATAATTCTAATGCATACAATTAATAAAATGTATACATATTACTTTTAAAACTGTTCTTTTCATGCTTTTAATTGTATAATTTTGAAGTAATATCATCTACAAACAGCAGTTCACCAAATATCTAACAAAGGTACAATACAGTTTTACACATGCACACTAGATGAAACCTTTATTTCTTCTTCTGTTAAATGCCTTTTGCTCACTCTTTAATGTGTTTTCAGATCTTTTGCAGTGCATATATTCTCACTACATCAAGCAGCACTTTCAAAATATAGGGCGTTATTAAATCTTGACTCAGTGGATTTAAATCTTGACTCTCTGGATTTTTTCTGGAATGTTAAAAGGGTGAAAACTGTTCATCAGCCACCCAGAAAAGATAAAGTCAAGATCCCCAGCCAACATTTGGGCAAACATTCAATGTATTATGAAGGAAAACTGTCCTTTATGCTTTAGCTATACTTACAAACCTCAGAAAAACAGAGTTAAACAAACTGGAGTCCTGATACAACAAAATGGCAAGATTTGCCTCAAACGTCCCTTACAGATCACACCACTGCAAATGCATTGCAGCATCTAAAATGGCAAGAACTTCCTAATTGTCTGACCTGTAACCAACTGACCTTCACACACTACACACTCAATAGCTGTCCCTCACTCATATACCTTGTTCAACCCTACTCTACCTGTAAAACATTAAGATCCACCAACAAAGGCCTGCTAATAGTTGACAAATCTAACAACAGCTTTGGGATTCCCTCTTCTCTAACCATGTGGCTAAACCTTGGAATACATTACCTCAAACAATAATTCAATGCATCAATACAACTAAATTTAAACATCTACTTAAGGAACACCTCATCAACAACTGGATGTTCTCCTGCACAAACCCAGGATGAATATACTATCTCTCCTACATAGCTGTACCAGGTCATACTATCTTATTTGATCTCTTGTCCAGCTTTCTGTCTCCTCCCTCTAATTACTAGCATGAATTGCCCCAAAAGCCATGCCTTCCCCCTCTTCTCACTTTCCTTCATATCTCACTCTTTACCACTGTTGAGTCTAAGCCCTGATCCTTTTACTCCTTACATCTGGTAATACTCTACAAGGAATGTGTTTACTCTCTATGTGAAATCACTGCTTGCATTAGATAAGTTACTACTGCTATATGGTCTAAATAATGCCACTGTCTTGTACAGGCTAGAACCCTGTATGGTGTAACTTTGTCTCTGCCAATGTTAAAATACTGTAGTTACTTGGAATGTTACTGTTTTTAAGTATAGTTATGTTACTGTGATATTTGTGATATACTGGGATGGTTATTTGTAAATTTCTTTTTGGAACTTTTCTCACTGGGCCTCCTTTGAAAATGGGTCCTTGGCCCAGACAGACCTTCCCGGTAAACAAATGTAAAATAAATAATAAATAAATCTATTTAATTGTTGTGTGTGTGTGTGTGTGTGTGTGTGTGTGTGTGTGTGTGTGTGTGTGTGTGTGTGTGTGTGTGTGTGTGTGTGTGTGTGTGTCAGGGTGATAGCAGATTGTCTAAAAATGGCAAAGTTTAAAGATGTATGATGCAATGAACAAAAAAAAAAGTTGGGGGAGCTCATAGTTGCAAGATACCAAGATACACACACACACACACACACACACACACACACACACACACACACACACATATATATATATATATATATATATATATATATATATATATATATATAAAACACACACATATGGGAGCAAATCAAAGTGCTGACTCTTCACTTAGTTGACCCTTATCAGAATGTGACTTTTATATTGAATTGCATTGTAATCAAACTTGAGGTGACTGACTTTGCGATTATATAAATTATTGCTCTGTATTGTATATTAGCATATATACGTAGGGGGAATGAGAGGCAGAGCCCCCCGTGTGAAGCCGCTGTCAATAGTAAATGGTATTCTTTTCTCAGACAGGTAAATGTTTTTAATTACTAATTATTTAGGCTGTCTGACCTCTAATGCACAAAGCATAGCCTTAGGTGATTTAGATTTAGCAATGTTCTTTGCGTCTGTCTGTAAACTGTTGTAGTTGCATACCAATTGATTGCAAAATGAAACTATAATGTTTACTTTTGCACTCATTTGGGCGGCATGTTGTGTGAAGATTAATGGGAAATGTAGCTGAAGGACAGAAGTCAATTTTGTGAGGGCTAAAAATTGCTGAATTTGATTACCAATACTATATCTATATATAGAGATATCAATATAGATAGATATATAAACAGATAGAATAAATACTCCCTAAATCACATCACTGCTACAAGCTCTCCCCTCCAATTTAAAAATCTCCTCAAAAGCCACTTTACAAACAACTGGCTCTGCTCCTGTGTCTGCCCAGGTTAATCCAACCCACTGCACTGTTGCTAAATGCGGGAATGCATCTGTTGATAATCACTTATTACTACCTCTAGTTATGCAAGTTAGGCCTGCTTACTCCAAGCACACAGACTTTTTCTTAATGTACTCCTACTAAAACCTTTTGTTCCTTTTACCATGTGTCTTCCAATCCATCAAACTACTGGATAGACAACATACATCCACCACTGCTACATAAAACTCTTGTACTGTTTTTCCCAATACTGTACTACTCTCAGTCGCTCAATTTACTGCAGATTTACGTACTGCCAGTAATTTGTAAAACTTTGCCAACAATATACTGAAATGACTCTGAAACAAACTTGTATATAGTCCTAATAGCAAGAAGTTTATATTTGACATTGTACTGCTTATTAACCAACTACCAAAAATGTAAAACTCTGCTTACCACATGCTGAAATGAACTACCTAAATGTAAAGCACTGCCTACCACATGCTGAAATGAGTCTATAACATACCTGTATATTGTACTGTTAACATGATGTTAATATTTGACTACTGCATGCTGGATTGTATTGTATTACTATTGCATGCTGATTGTATTAAATGTACCAAAATCCTAACCTGTACTGTACCTGGAGCTTTTCTCCCCAGGCCTCAGCTGAAAAATGACCTGTGTCCAGTCGGACTTTCCCAGTCAACAAAAGTAAAATAAATAAATAAATAAATAAATAAAAATAAATAAATAAATAAAAATAAATAAATGGATATTGCAGTTTTTTTATGAAGAGCTGAAAGTGGATGGACATACAGCAATTCACAAAACATTGCTGTAAGCCCATTAATTACTGAAACAACTTGAAAAATCACAATTATCTCCCCTCCTATCAAATAAAAGATTTATTTTTATTTATTTTTTTTTTTTAACATTTGTTTACCAGGAAAGTCTGACTTGGAACGAAACACTCCAGACCCATGTCTTTGATCAAAATAATAAAACAAAATCTTTGTGATCAGTAAAATAAACGAAAACCACATCACTACTTTCGAAGCACGTTTTGTCTGTATAACAGTAGTGTTAAAGAAAGGGTGCTTACAGACCCAATATGGGGTTATTACATATGAGTAATGTGGTAGGGGGCCCCCCACTCCCCATACTCATAGGGGATTGACCGAGACCTACCTCTGCTACTAATCCCCACCCTAGGTGTTGTTTCATAATACCATTTCCCTAAAAGTAAGACTAAAAGAAGCACAAAGATATTCAACACACATACATACATGCAAACACATACACAGACATACACACAAACACACACGCACACACACGCACACACACACACACACGCGCACACACACACGCACACACACGCACACATACACAGACACACGCACACACACACAGTCATAACGCTATAACATATACCCTTTTATATCTCCTAGTCAAACTCTAACTCACAGACATTCACACACACACAAACACATGCACATCATTAAAGCTATCCCCATACTTCACCTTAATCTAAGTCTAACCCAAGAAAACTTGCACGCATGCATACACACACATACACATGCAAACACACAGACAAACACACACATACAGAAACACAAACACACACTCAGCCTCAATGCTGAAACTTGTGTTTGTTTATAATTAAAGTTTCAATACTACAACCCACACCCACTTAACTTAATTTGTTAAAAAGAATTCAACTCCTCCATTCAACATAGCTTGCACTTGATCCAGATGAAGTGAAAGTTCAGTAATTCTACATGAATCAAATTATGTTTTGGCCTGTTAGTGGTTCTGTTGCTGTCTATGAAAATCCAAAATGAAGTTCAAAAGAAAGGATTCTTAAGAAGTGTGGTAGTTGCTTTCAGGAACAGTTTGTAAGTATACATGTTTCTGTCTGTAAATGTTACTCATCAGTAAAATGATCTCTTTAAAGCTCAATCTGTCTTTTTTGGTTTGATTTATTTACAAGTCTTCTAAACAGCCAGGCATTGCATAATGCAAGCCAAGTACATGTGCATCATATACTCATTACATATGAGTGATTACATTATATTATGAGCGATTACATTCACTGCCCATGTCTGTAGTTCTGCTCTGCTGAACCGAATCTAGTGAAATGCAATGATATGAGCTATCTGCAGGTTCACAGAAATAACACTGTGTTATACAGACATTCGATGATACAATACTTCCTGTTATATTATATCATATTATATTATATTATATTATATTATATTATATTATATTGGGTCTATGTTAAGTCATTGAATGCTTAAAAAAGTGAACGATGATTTATTGAACCCATGTAAGCGAAAGCTTACAATCTCGAATGCTTAGAATAGCTGTTACACAAAAAAAATAAATACATTTAAAACATTACATAAAGTGGGTTGCTTTGCCCCCTCCACCCCTACTTAAATATACCAACTCCGAGATCACACTACAGTCATGAAAATGGCAAAGTAATGGAAGCGGAGAAGCAATTTCTTTCCCAGGAAAAAAATTTGCTTATATGCCGTTTCGCTGTTTTGCCTTTTTGTGCTTTCAAGTTCATTCAAGACACATTCGAAATAATGCATCTTTGATCATTTAATAGGAACCCTAATATATTATATTATATTATATTATATTATATTATATTATATTATATTATTTTATGCACTGCAGAAAAATACACTTTGTGGTTGATCCAAAACCGTTTTCATGTTACATCATATCAGAGTCCAAATCCAGTTGTTTAGGTTAGCCTTGAATTTGGCTAGGTTACTGCCTTGCTTAATATGCAGGAATAGTCTACTCCATAGGTTTGGAACATGCTGAGATAAGAATCTCTATCACCAATGAAAACTATTTTTTGGAAATGTAGATTAAAGTTCATAGTATGAGTGTTTCAGGAAGAATTACTTCTATGAAGAAATAGCAGGACTAGGAGGGTGAGCTATTTTATGGCCTGAAAGATCATAGTTCAATGTGGAAGAGTCTATAATAAATAATACACAGAGTGAGTATGACCAATTGGTCTTGATAACTAAGGGACTTGAGGCATCTAGCTTTTTTAGTCAGGAACCTCTGATGTCTTTCTAGTTAAGTGACATTTGTGTGTGTGTGTGTGTGTGTGTGTGTGTGTGTGTGTGTGTGTGTGTGTGTGTGTGTGTGTGTGTGTGTGTGTGTGTGTGTGTGCGTGTGCATGTGTGTGTCAGTTGCTTGGAGCAAGGACACAAAACACTGGTTTCACAGAGAGGGTGCTGGAGGACTTGGCTTGGACACTTGGCTGAGGACTCAACTCTATAGCTGTGCTAGTGGGGAGTCTTACTGGCGACTTGGAGAGAGACAGAAAGAGAAATTCAGACCCCAGACTGAGTGTGTTGTGTGTGTGTGTGTCCTTAAGGGAAATTGTGCTTGATGCAGAGAGCCGGATCTAAAAATTCTGTGTGTACCTATCTTTATTCCAAGGGAACATCCCTCTCTAGTGTCAGTGGTGGGGGTCCAGGCTCCCTGATTACTGGCCAAGATAGGGGGATGTAACAGCATGTTCATCTCTAATAATGGTGACATCTGTGTTGCATGCTGAGCAATTATTTATTTTTCCAAAATAGATTATACTGCAGTTTTATAATATGTTGAGGCCATTGTCCTTGCAGAAGTTGTCTGCATGCACTAGCCAATCCTTGATTTCAAACAACAACCCTTGTTTTATAGTCAGTCACAAATTTTGTTAACTACAGGCTGCAGATACTGCCAAGTAGATGAAAAAAATACATGCCAAGTTTTAGATGGCATAGCACTGAGCTATGAGCAACCCCATTTGCGACTCTTTAGTTTCTGAGGTGGTGCAGTTTTAATGATGTACTCTGTCTGGCAACTAATTTGCTATTCAACTCACTGCATAAGGCTGATGTTTAGATACACATGTTTGTCAGTAACAAAGCAGAATAGGGTGCACAACTCCATATAAATAACCAGAAAAAAACATTATGCAGTGTCAGTGTAGAGGCATCAAGTATATTGAAATGTATGCACCTCTCCTAAATCTAAATACACTATGAGACAGATGGAATAAAGTCCATTTATTGACTTATGTTTAGTGATTTCACCCCACAAAGACACCAATGAATTTCCAATGAATGTCTTGATGTAGGGGGGTCCACATCAGAAAACCATTGTGGAAGTGGTTCAGAAAGGCAAGGAAAAAGAAGATGCTTTTTATTTTTTACAGCCAAAATTATCAGGGCATACAGTGCACATTTGAGACAACAAGCAAACAGCATTCTGATATTTCTGGCAATACCCCCGGATATAGGTGTGGTATGAGGGTTTCACTACAGTAAGGAATAGGAAGTTACATAAACGTTCTAGGGACTGAACGTAGTATGGGGATGTGACTACATACACTTTTCATAGGAATATAGGTTCCCCTGATATGAACAATGGAGCACACAATAATTTTGGACATGGCATGCATTTTCATAGTGAGGCTGAGGTTTCTACAAACAATAAAACAAGGACCTTACAGTTGAAGATGGAACCATAGTTTATACCGCAGACCATTTAGATTTCCCCTTATACAAAGGTCCGAGAGGTTGTCAAACAATACCAAGTAGGGGAGGACATGAATATTCAAGATACTCACACAAGCTGGATACAAAGGACAAGCACCATTACTTTCGGGCAAAAAAAGGAAAAAAGGGCAACAGGACATGGACATAGAGCATAGAATATACAAATGGCAATATAGAAAATGACTGTATATTGCAAGAAAAGCACAAGTATACTAAGAATGGGTTTCACATTTTCAGTTTCAGTCATGTGAAAATCACCTCCGAGTTTTTCTCACTTTTCAAAAAAAGGATTCACATTTATTCCTAACAAAGACGTCAATGTAGCTGATGCTATTATAAAATTTAAATGATTTACTCGGAAAGTCAATCTACCTTGTACTTTCAATGACAGGAACACATGTAGTACAAAGTACATTGAATCAATACACAGGAATCAAGTTATTAACAAGAAAAGCAGTTTCACCCCCCCATCACCCCATTATACAAGCATTTGAGACAGCATGTATAAATTATATCCACAAATTGGAGATAAAAACTATTCCAAGGGGCCAGGTAAATCTCAGTAATGAAGAAATTAATTTGTTATAAAAATTACAAGGAGATAAATCCCTTAGGCTAAAGAAGGCTGACAAAGCGGGGGGGGGGGGGGGGATTATAGTGAGCTTTCATACTATCGATTATTTAGGGGCAGTGACCCAAATTTTGCAAGATGAAACAACGTATCAAGAGGTTTCACCCAATGCAGCCAATATGAATTTTAGGAAAGTGGATTTATGCTTAGACAAGTGTTTAATGCAAGGACTTATTGATAAAGATACATACATCTTTTATACAATCCATCCCCACATATTCAATTTTAAGAGTACCAAAGATTCATAACAGTTGTGACTCCATTTACAGCACAAGGTTCAAAAACATATACTTTAGCTGATATGTAGATAGACTATTAAAGTATTTTCTAACATCTAATATTTGCTCAAGGACTCTTGGGATTTTTAAGTAGACTAAATAATGAGCAGAAGGTGGACCACATACCGTTTTTAACAACAGATGTAGTGAATCATTTTACTAGTATTCCTTGTACAGAAGGGATAGATTTTTTTCAAGAGGTATTATTAGATTTGGATTTTTCTTACCAATAACAACATTAGTGTGATTGGTGAAAGTATAGATATTATTTTAGACAATTTCATATACCTTGAAGGGAAATATTCAAACAGGTAAAATGAGTTGCTATGGAAGCCGTTTGTGCCCCTATTTTTGCAAATTTAGATTTTTTAGATTAGATTTTTCTACCTTGGACAAAAAGTATGTACTTACTACTTTATGACTTCATCTCATTGTTCTATACATGAGGTTCCTGGATGGTATATTTAACCTTTAGCCTGGATCTGTAGACAAAATTGAGGAATTTGTGGATTATTTGAATAAAACCATTGAAATTTTTAAGATTTTCATATATATATATATATATATATATATATATATATATATATACAAAACTAAAAAAATGAATTATCTTGACACATTAATTGGAAAGACTGAGGGAAGATTCCATTCCAGCATAAACAGGAAACTAGCATTTAGCAAGCGCTATTTACATTTTGAAAGTTTTCACCCTTATTGAAAGGGCAATTCATACATCGATCCAGAATTATATCAGATGACTGTATGTTTAGCAATAAGAATGAAAAGTTGGTTCAAATGTTTATTGATAGGGAATACCCTAAGAACTTTGTTTTCAGTATTTATAAAGGCATCTTACTCAGGAGACATACATGTCTGGTCCATTATTGGGCAAAGGTCTGAATACAACACTTAGTTCTGGAGGGGGTTGGTTAAAAATTACATTCAGAAACCTTTTGAAGCAGCAATCTCAACAAAAAACAATACAGGCAGCAATAATATTAGGGGCAGTATAAAAAAGAAATAGGTTATATTTAAGGCTAAAGTGACAGGGGAATAACCTGTATTTGTCCAGAAAATGGCTAAGAACATCAAAAAACTATTAGAATGTAGTGTGGAAGATAATGGTTCAAAAACACAGAGAACAAAGGAATGCACCCGTGTGGTGTTTGCAATCAATGAAAATACATATTAACAGGTAGTAGGTGTATAATAGGGGGCCACGCAGGGATGGAGTTTAAACCAAAGCAAGGTGATTGCCATACTAAAGGTGTGGTTTATTTAGCTGTATGTTTCACTTGTTCCTTTTTTTATGTGGGCAAAACTGAGAGAAATTTGCAAAAAAGGATTTATGAGCATTATTGCAATATTAAAAAAATCAGAAAGAAAGCAATGCACTTTACAAACACTGAATTATTTGTGATAATTTCAATAAGTTCTTGTTTTGCATTTTAGAGATCATTCCAATGGATGGGAGGGGAGGGGCATTGGAAAATAGGTTAGACTATCTAGAGATGCTATGGCAACTTAAAATGAATGCCTCAACCCCCTCCATAAAAAGATTATTTTTCTGCTAAACTATCTACCTCATATAACAATCTCAAAACATTTTGGAAGTCTGTCTCCTCTCTGCTTAACCCAGGCACCATCCAAAACCCAACCCCTTTAATACCCATTTCATCTCTACCATTAAAAAACTAATCAAAGACGCCCTATCCAGTCCAAAAACACACTTTCCACCACCTACAGAACACCCCCCCTCCCCTTTAGCTTACTCTAATACACAACCAACCAACTCCTTCACTATCCAACCTGAACCCACCTCTCTGATCTTGAAACTCCTAAAACAACTCAAACCTTGCTCGGTGGCTGCAGATAATCTTCCCCCTAAATATCTGCAACTAGCAGCCAGTGCAATAGCATATCCAGTTACCATTCTCATAAATTGTTCTCTCTCTCTGAAACCTAGGTTCCTCTACTATGGAAAAAAATCCATCATTACCCCTATACACAAAGGGGGAAACTCCCATGATCTTTCTAACTACCGCCCTATCTCTATACTCTCCCCACTATCAAAAATCTTGGAAAAATGTGTTCCCTTACAACTATTTCAACATCTCTCATATAATACTCTTCTATCCCCTACCCAACATGGGTTCTGGCCAGGGCATAGCACTATTACTGCTCTACTATCTTTCACTGACATTGTCAACAAAGCCTTATATGCAGGCTGTCCTACCTGTGTAATCTTATTAGACCTATCAAAGGCTTTTGACACTGTGTCACATATCAAGCTAATAAATCAATATCAAAGCTAGGTTGTTCCTCAGAATCTCTCAGCTGGTTTACCTCTTACCTACAGAACAGGAAACAATCTGTAAAGTGGTTAAATGTTCAATCCTATTACCAACCTAACAATATAGGAGTACTGCAGGGATCCATTTTAGGTCCACTTCTGTTCAATATTTTCATCAATGAGTTGCAGAAGCCTCCCTAATCCAGAATCTCATCCAATATGCCGATGATTCAACACTGATATCTATCTCCAACAATTTCTTAGACCTCCATACAGCTACACAACAGGCCTTTACTTTTATTGAATCATGGCTTATTGATGCACAACTTGCGCTTAACCCCCAAAAAAAAAAAACTTTTACTTTTCTCTTCAAAATCCTTGCTAAAGATGGCACTGTAATAGAACTTGCGAAAACAGCCAAACTACTAGGTATAACAATAGATAACAAACTCACATACGAGCCACACATCCTAACTGCTATAAAGAAAACTCACTTCAAACTAGGCAAACTATATCGCCACAAGCTCTACCTGGAAAAGTATACCAAAAAAAAGAACTAGCCACTACCTTACTCATCCCCTCCCTTCTATATGGTAGTGCCATTTTTACTAATCTGCACACAACCCTTAGTAATAAATTACAATCCTGTTACAATAAACTAGCTAAATTCGCCTCTGAAAAACCACACCATTCTCATCACTGCCATGCTATCAACGAATAAAATGGCTAGAGTTTTCCCGCCATCTACAATACACCCAACTAACTTTAGCCCACAAACTAATTTCTAAACCTAATGACTGCCCTGTCCTTAAATCAATCCTACAAACATACACCCCCACAAGAACCCTAAGATATTCCTGTAATCGGATGCTAATTGTAACTAAACCCAACAAAAGTGCAGGACAATGTCTGTTCTCCCATACTATAGCCAGACTATGGAATAACCTTCCATCTGAAATAACCCAAATTGACCACCTAAAACTTTTTAAAGTAGCTCTAAAAACACATTATCTAAATAATCCACCCTGCACCTTCCTCAGGAGCAAACCGCCTTAAACAGTACATTTCATCAAATACTAAGATGTCAAAACATTGCAAAACCCAGTCTTCACATTAATCTACTGTATTCCTACTGTACAGGATACTATAATTCTTACCTATGATAATATTTGTTTCTTTGTCCATTCTTTTTCTATTGATGTAACTTTACAACCTTTTTGTAAGGATTTTTTTAGTTCAGTTTAATGTAAATCAAGAAATGTAACTTGCAATATGTTTTCTGCCCATTTTACTTGTTATATTTTAAGCTGTATTTTGAACATTGTTATTCTCTGCAATGCTTGTGGAGCTTTTCTCCCTGGGCCTCCACTGAAAATGGGTCTCTGATCCAGTGGACTTTCACGGTTAACAAATGTTAATAAATAAATAAATAAATACATAAATATTAATTGCTCCTGTATTGAAAATAAGAGCAGCTAAACTCTAAAGTATAATGTATAGATGATTTTATAGTTTAAGGCAATAGTTTGTTCAGATTATAAATACAAGAACATTTTTCATAATCATTTTTATAAAGTAAAAAAAAAAATAACATATTGGATTTATTTTGTTGTGGATCACTTTAACATTATTATGAATTGTTTATCAGGACTCAGGTTAGAAGTGAATGAAGATTTTAATGGTTTTGTGCATCTGCCTCTTTAAGATAAGATAGTTATTAATTATCTTAAGATATTCATTGGAAGTTCATTAGTGAGCACTATTTGATTTGTTTATAAAAGGAGGGTTTTTGGCTTTATTACTTTGTTCTGAGGAATTCCATTGTTGTTGTAGGACAAAAGTGTTAAAATCATGCAAAAAAATGTATTTATTTATTATTTATTTACATTTGTTTACCGGGAAATTCCCACTGGACACAGGTCCTTTTTCAGCAGAGGCCCGGAGAGAAAAGCTGCACAGAATGAACATGGTAGATGAGAATGAACATGGTAGATGGTAAACAATAGCAATCAAGCTATGTACACTGTAGAGGTGATCATGACACAAAGAAATATAGGAACAAATTAGGTACAATTGAGTAGTAGGCTCTAATTACACAGCGTTACAAATTATCTAAACAGTAACTAGATAACAATAATAACAGACTAAATGAATAACTAAATTCTGGAAGGATTAACAAGTAGTGAGTAATCTTTAGTTCAGTTTTATAATGATAGAGGGGATACTCTATCTAAATATGGGAAAGGAGGGTTTATTAGACAGGGTTTGGACAAGGATAAATCCAGCGAGAACTTAGGTGAGATTTAAGTGCAGTCTTGAAAAGACTGCAGGAAGAAAGGGTAGTTATGGTAGTGGGAGGTTGTTCCAAAGCTTAGATACAGCGCAGGAAAATAGTGCTTCACCTGCTGAATTTTTGGCTTTGGTGACCTGGAGTAGATTTTTGTTGCAGGAGCGTAGTGGTGTGGAAGAGTGGTAGGGTTGGAGAACTGTATGGAGTGATGGTATTCGAAGAGGGTGGTTTACTAGTTTATGAGAAAAGGTGAGTTGAGTTTGGTGTAGGAGTTGTGGGAGTTCAAGCCAGTCAGGGTCTCTAAGGGATACACAGTGGTGGCTGCAGTAGGAGGCACCAGTGGCAGATTTTGCAATTTTATTGTAGCAGGCTTTGAGTTTGTGTAGGTCTGACTGTCTAAGATTTGTAAGTATAGGTGATGCGTAGAGTAGAGTGGAGATTAGTTGGGAATTGGCAATAGAGATTCTTGCTGGTTTGGTCAGGTATTGGCGGCTTCTATATAAGGCACCCAGTTTTTTGTGAACTTTTTTATTGTTAGTGATATGTGGGTGTAAAATTTGAGATTGTCAATCTGTATGCCAAGTAGTTTTGTGTGAATTGTTGGTGAAATGGAGGTATTATCCTTGGTATGAATAGTGAACTGTGGGGTGTTTGTGGTAGATTTGGAGGATTGGAAGATAAGGAGTTTGGTTTTATTTGGATTGAGGAGAATGGGAATTAGATAGCCAACTTTCAACTGAAGACAAAGATTCTTGGATGATCTGTTGGAGTTCTGTTAGAGTTTGGGCTGAGCAGATGAGGGTGGGATCATCTGCATATTGTATGACAGAAGCATGTTTGGTGGCAGTGTGCAGATTATTGGTGAAAAGGGAGAAATGCAGGGGGCCAAGGATGGAGCCTTGGGGAACCCTGAGAGTAACAAGGAGATGAGTGGATAGATTGTTGTCCCAGATGACTGATTGCTAGCAACCTTGCAGATAGCTCTGGTACCAGTTTATGGCTGGTGTGGAGAAAGAGAGGTCAGATAGAGCAGAGAGTAGTAGATTGTGTGACACAATGTCAAAGGCTTTAGACAGATCCAGAAATACAGCAGAAGAGATGAGGCCATTGTTTTTGTGATGGAGGATAGTGTTGATGAAGGAGAGGAGAGCAGTTGTCATGCTGTGATGTGGTCTGAAACCATGCTGGGTATTGGAGAGGAGGTTATTGTTAAGGAGGAATTTGGATCCCTGTGAGTTGATGCATTTTTCGAGCATCTTGGAGAGGGGGGAGAGGATGGCAATGAGACAGTAGTTGGAGAGGTCAATGGAGGGGGCCACCTTTGTGGAGGGGAATGATGTATGATATTTTTCATAGCTTGGGTACATAGGATTCAGATATGGAGTGGTTGATTAATATAGAAATAGGATACTCTAGGACATCAGCTGCTATCTTTAGGTATTCAGCGGACAGGTAGTTGGCTAATAGTTTTGTGGGTTTTTGTTTTGTCAGGAGTCTTTTTATGTAGGAGGTGGGTACTGTGGAGAGAAAGAAGGTAGAGAGAGGTGATTTTGGGTTGGGTGAGGGAGGAATTAGTGTAGGGAAGTGTTTTTTGTTAGGGATAGAACAGATTCTGTGAAGTGTTTATTGAAGGAATCAGCAATGTTACTGGTGGAGGGAGGGGTAGTTGGTGGGGGAGGGGGTGCTTACATTTCCTGGGCAGAGTATAGAGTTAATTGTAGACCAGAACTGCTTGGGTTGTTTTGGGAGGAGTTTAGGGACATCTGATAGAAAAGGGCTTTGTTTGCTTCTACTTGCTTTTTGACCTTGTTATGTAGTTCAAGGAAGAGTTGCCTATCTGAGGGATTTTTAATTATGCACCAGCATTCCCATGTTTTATCCCTGATTTTCATAAGGCCCCTGGTGTTTTTTTGTAGCCAGAGGGAGCTCTTAGTACTGATTCTGGTGTTTCTCAAGGGGGCATGGGAGTTAAGGATGTTTAGGAAGCTAGTGTTAAAGAAATGGACCGCTTCGTCTAGGATGAGGTACTTTAGAGGTGACCAGTTTACGTTCTGGAGGGAGGAGATAAAGTAGTTGATGTTACAACTAGCTTTGTTGCGAATAAGTCTGTAAGTAATGGGTTTGCAATCATTAATGTGATTTTTTTTAGTAGGAAGGTAGGGGAATGGTCACTGAGGGAGTCAGGTAAACAGCCTGCTAGGTAGGTGTGAGGGGCTTTACTAACTAAGACCCAATCAAGAATGATGTAGTTATTGGGGTTTTTATTGATCCTAGTGCGGGGGTGTATTAGCTGAAAGAAACCATGGAGATTTAGGTGGAGGGCTGGGTGGTTGCTGTTGCAGGATAGCCAACTGATGTTAAAGTTGCCAAGGATGATAGTTTCTTGGGGTAGAGAAAGATTGGCCCAGTCTAGTAGGTTTTCAAGGAGAGGTATATTTTGGCCTGGTGGGAAAGAGCACCCTAAAATTTTAATTGATTTTTTAGGGTTTAATTTGAGGGTGGTGTAAAGTATTTCTTCCTTTTCAAACTGGGGAGCTGATTTGGTGAGAATTTGGATATTGAGGTGGTGTTTGTACAACAATGCCACACCTCCTCCTTTTCTGGATAGTCTGTCCTTACAGAGGATGTTGTATCCAGGTTAGGGATAGAACAGATGCTGGGAAGTGTTTATTGAAGGAATCAGCAATGCTACTGGTGGAGAGAGGGGTGGTTGGTAGGGGGTGCTTTCTTTTCCTGGGCAGAGTATAGAGTTAATTGTAGACCAGAATTGCTTGGGGTTGTTTTGGGAGGAGTTTAGGGACATCTAATAGAAAAGGGCTTTGTCTGCTTTTACTTGCTTTTTGACCTAGTTACGTAGTTCAAGGAAGATGTGCCTATCTGAGAGGTTTTTAGTTATGCACCAGCATTCCCGTGTTTTATCCCTGGTTTTCATAAGGCCCCTGGTGTTTTTTATAGCCAGGGGGAGCTCTTAGTTCTGATGCTGGTGTTTCCCAAGGGCGCATGGGAGTTAAGGATGTTTAGGAAGGTATTGTTAAAGAAATGGACCACTTTGTCTAGGTTGAGGTACTTTAGAGGTGACCAGTTTACGTTCTGGAGGGAGGAGATGAAGGAGTTGGTGTTAAAATTAGCTTTGTTATGAACAAGTGTAGGTAATGGGTTTGCAATCATTAATGCAATTTTTTTAGAAGGAAAGTTGGGGAATGGTCACTGAGGGAGTCAGGTAAACAGCCAGCTAGGTAGGTGTGAGGGGTTTTGTTAACTAAGACCCAGTCAAGAATGGTGTGGTTATTGTTTTTTTTTATTGATCCTAGTGGGGGTTTGTATTAGCTGAGAGAAACCATGGAGATTTAGGTGGAGAGCTGGGTGGTTGCTGTTGCAGGATAGCCAACTGATGTTAAAGTCCCCAAGGATGATAGTTTCTTGGGGCAGGGAGAGATTGGCCCACTCTAGTAGGTTTTCAAGGGGAGGTATATTTTGGCCAGGTGGGAAATAGCACCCTAAAATGTTTATTGATTTTTTTAGGATTTAATTTGAGGGAGGTATAAAGTATTTCTTCCTTTTCAAACTGGGGAGCTGATTTGGTGAGTATTTGGGTATTGAGATGGTGCATGTACAACAGTGCCATATCTCCTCCTTTTCTGGATAGTCTGTCCTTATGGAGGATGTTGTATCCAGGTGGGAGTATTTCCTCACTTTTGATGTGAGGTTTGAGCCATGATTTGGTTAGGATAAGGATATCAGGGGAGTAGAGGCTTATTAGGCATGGAGGTCTTGGATTTTATTACAGATGCTTCTGATGTTAAGAGACATAATGAGGAGGTCATTTGGGTTTTTGTTGCTTGTGATTTGGGTGATGTATGTGTCATAGTATATTTAGGTTTAGTAAAGGTGCATACATTTTGACATATTTGATGCCTCTACGGTGACAAGCACACACGTTTTTTTCTGGTTATTCACCAGTTTATCAGTGGTGCATACAATGGGGACAGTATCAAAGCCTTGAACAAATTCAGATATGACTTGTGCACCATATAACCATCATCAGCTGCTTCAGTTACCATTTTTGAGATGTTTACAGGGTTACAATGGCAGTACATTCCTTTGAAAAAGCCAAATTAATGTGAATTTAGGCCTAAAAGCTGATCAGTAATTGATACCTAGATTTATGAGAGCAGAAATATTAAGTTCCATGGCTTTATAAACCAGATTGTTAATACTGAGATGTCTATAACTGCTAGCATTAGTGATAGGACCTCCATCATATAGGGGCATTTCAATGATTGCTCTCCATGCTTAAGGGATGACAAAGGGGGCATTATATTCAATCATGTCAAATCCTGATAGATCACAGCGTATGATTTCTGTTAACAAAAATTAATACTGTTCAGGTCACCGTGAGTGCATTTATTAAAAAAATATATATTTTTTAAAGAGCTGATTAAATTCCTTGGGTTCAGGTGCAAACAGCAGCAGCAGCTTGGAAAGGGACAGAGTAAAGGGACAGAACAAACCAAGTCTGAACAATGAAGTAAGTAGTAAGGTTCATACAATGGGCAAATCGATGACAGAGCTGTTGGGGAACTGTTTTATTCTGCTATCATTGAGGTGCTTGTGTGGTGCATACATGGAAAATGTCAAACTACTGAAGGAGTTGTTAGGGGAAATGTTTCATTCTGGTGTTTGTGCAATTTCAGACAGACTGCTGAAAGGATTGTTTGTGGAAATATTTTATTGTGGTGCTTGTGCATACATGGACAAGTTACTGAAGAGGTCTTTCGGGGAAATGTTTCATTTTGGTGTCAGTGAAGTGTTTGTGCATGCATCAGCAAACATCTGAAGGGATCACTAGGGGAAATGTTAAATTTTGATGTTAGTGAAATGCTTATACATACATAGACAAACTTCTGAAGAGATCACCAGGACATTTAAAAAAAGAAAGCAAACAATGCAGCTACACTGCTTGAAAGGCAGCAATGCAGCAAAGCCAAGCATAATTTTAATGGATATTCTTCTTGATTTTAAAACAATGATATTGTAAATCCTTCTGCTATGCCTTACAAAAAACAAAACCTCTAATGGTCAGACTCACTGAAATTTAAGTGTTTTTTTGTGTGTGTGTGGGGGGGGGTTGTTTACCCAGGGACTATGTTAAATCATTGAGCACTTAAAAAAGTGAATGATGATTTATCAAACTCATGTAAGTGAAAGCTTACAATGTCAAATGCTTAAAACAGTGATTTTTTTCCCAAGGGAAAAAAATTGCTGTTCCACAAAAAAAAAATTTTTAAACATTACATAAAGTGGGGGGCTTCGCCCCACAAACCCTCTGTGGGGGGGCTGTGCCCCCACAACCCCCTACTTAAATATATCAACTCCAAGATCGCAGTACAGTCATGAAAATGGCAAAGTAACGGAAGCAGCCAAGCGATTTCTTTCCCAGGGAAAGAATTGGCTTATATGCCATTTCACTATTTTGCCTTTTTGTGCTTTCAAGTTTGATCAAGACGCATTCGAAAGAATGCGTCTTCGATCATTTAATAGGAACCCGTATCCCCACCATCCCCAATGTGGGTGTGAGCCACCCACAACCTCCAAATTTATATAACTATTTTCTTCTTGGTCACTTAAAAAAGTAACATATGTCTCTCATGAAATCATTGTTGGGGGGCATACCTCTCAACCTCTAAGCACAAGAAATATCGACAAAGCTTAAAATAATTGTGTCAAAGGCCCAAAAATGGGGACAGGTTGTTACATATTGCTCTTATAATGTTTAAACTTAGAAAGTTGCTAGAAGAACAGGATTTGTATGAGTATGCATTTTCTGAATGAAATGAAGTTGGAAACACACATGTATGTCATTATTTAATGAGTTTGATCCTCACTAATTTACCAGAAAACCACAAATTTTATGAGGTGAAAATATGGACATTCTGCAGACATCTGTACAGCTGAGAGGTATGGTTATGGGCCAGGCTTATGTATTTAGACATTTTGCTTAATACTCTGAAAGTCTGTTTTATTGCCTCTGTGAACTAAGGAGAAAAAAATCAAAAATGGGGCCTCGCTGTTTTCTTATTGGTTAATAGGCTTCTCGATGTCTCTGTTAGAGAACCTTGAAATTATCACAATTACTGCAAATTAGCAGAATAGCAAATTGTGCTTCCCAAAGTATTGTACTGTATGTCTATGCCAGAGACTGGTGTAGGACTTTGGAAACTTTCCTTCTTTCTTTAGTGTTTACGCAGCTGAAAAGTATCATAAAATAGGATAGGTGTATATAATGCAGTATATAAATAATTATGGAATCTGATATTCAGGATTATTACTGGGCTTTTAGAAAATGTGTGTTATAATTAAAATGAAGCATAATTGTAGCTCATATATTTCCTTTATTACATTTTTTTTCAAATATTTAACTACTTTTTAACAATTAATCAACAAGCTTTGCATTTAAGATGTATATAGAAATTAACTAAACAAACTAAAATATCAAAACATAAAAAAATGACTGTTTACAAAGGGTTCTATTGTACATGACAAATTCTAAATATTCTTGAAATAATCTTTGTTACTGACATATCAGTGTTTGTTTAATTAGCAGTTCTTTAAATTGTATCCAGGTGTTGTAAGAAGTGATAATTATGTCTGTTTTTCTCTTTATTGTAAGAAGCTGTAATTGTCAAATATTGGTTGCAGTATTTATAAACTCTTTCAAAGTAAGAATCACTTCACTTTTTTTTTGGTTTCTGGTAATCTGTTTTCTTGTGATTGACAAAATACTCCAAAGAATTGAGTAGTTTATTTTCTGACACAATTAGGTATTGCAGTATTGAATAAAATTAGTGATTTAATGTAAATTGGTCATTAAATAGAGCCTGTAAAAAAGTATTAATATTATCCAAAAACAGTTTAATAACTTTACATTAAAAACATATTCTGCCAATCTGCCTTAATATTCAACTTACATCCCTAACATAGAAGTTTTTCCTAACATTACTTCCATTCCGTGTGGAGATATAAAAGTTCTGTGCATAAATTTCCAGGACAATAATCTCCATTTTAGCAAAGTAGTTTGTTTTGAAGATGATAATATAAACTTTTTATCTTCTTCACTTGGATAATAGTTATTTAAGGATTTTAAATAATCCCAGTAACTCGCATTATAATATTTTGTAGTATTTTCAAATTCCTTATAGATTTTAGATACCATTCTCTGATATGTTTTGATATAGTAAACTGGTTAAAAGTTCAATAAATTTAGGTTGTGTATATTTTACTGACAATTGCATTCAGTTAATTTTATTTTCTACAAAATATCTATAAGTTTGAATATCTAACCACATTTATTTTTTTAGATTAACTTATTATTATACGTTCTACAGTTTGCATCTTTTCTTTATCCATTAACTGAAACCAATATACCAAATTATTTTCCTTAAATGTAACCATTGTAGACAAATTAAATGTACATATATTACTTTGAGTATATCCTATAGGAAACAATAGAAAAAAATATGCTTTAAATTTTGGATTCTTGTAGATAAAAGTTCTGAAGGTAGTTATCATAGATATATAGGAAGAATTAGTTGATTCTGATTATCTAAGATATAATCTTTTAGCAACCAAAGAAGGTTATTATTTGCTATTATATATATATATATATCTATCAATATATATATATATATATATATATATATATATGTATATATATATATATATATATATATATATATATATATATATATATATATACATATACATATATATATATATATATATATATATATATATATATATATATATATATACACATCTATATATGGATCACTATCACTTTGTCAACAGTTCAAATCTCTGAAAACGATATGGCAGAGACCATATTGCCAAAGATTTGAATTGCCGAAAAAGTGCTAAAAACACAGAACAACTTACCTGTATGTTTTTGCAGGGGGGGGCAAGCCTCCCTGCATCCCTCATACCCTGTACAACGTAAATATACCAACTCCTCAATTGTACTACAGTGAGGAAAATGGCAAATCCCAGGTTCCACACTGTAAGGCGATCCCAATACACACTTGTTGGTAATTCGAATCTTCGGCGATATGGTCTCGGCAATATCATCTTTGGAGATTTGAACTGTGATTGCGAGTCATATATATATATATATATATATATATATATATATATATATATATATATATACACACACACATATATATATATATATATATATATGGTTCTACCTGACTTCGTCGACAGCTGAGAAGACCGACATCGGAATCCGGAGCTCCAGAAGATCAGCGAAGAAGACCGGCCGAATCGCGGGTTGCATAACATCGACAATGCAGAAGTCCGACTTGACGGATGACAACACCAACGCCGAGGATGCCGACATGGGGAAAGGCTGTGTGAGTATGCGGTAGTGACGGACGTTAGGGTGCGAGGCAGGTAAGTGTGGAGATTGACGGTCTGTGGGGATAGGTGGGTTAAGTGAGTTAGGGTTAGGGAGGCGATAGGGGTGGGTTAAGTGAGTTAGGGTTAGGAGCGATAGGGTGGGTTAAGTGAGTTAGGGTTAGGAGCGATAGGGGTGGGTTAAGTGAGTTAGGGTTAGGGAGATAGGGTTAAGTGAGTTAGGGTTAGGGAGCGATAGGGGGTTAAGTGAGTTAGGGTTAGGAGCGGGTAGGTAAGTGTGCGATAGTGACGGACCTTAGGGTTAGGGTAAGGTTTAGTGTGGGCTTGTAAGGATTTTGGTGTGCTTGTGTTGTGTGTGTGGTTTGTGGAATGGGGATGTGTTTTGTTTTGTATGGGGTTTCGTGTTTGTGTACCGTCGGTTATTTCGTTGTCGGTTATGTGTGGTTTCGTGTTTATGGACTGTCGAATATGTGGTGTCGGTGATGTGGTTGTCGGTGTTGTGTGGTTTCGATTATGTCAGGTAGAACCATATATATATATATATATATACACACACACACACACATACATATATATATATATATATATATATATATATATATATATATATATATCTATCTATATATATATATATATATATATATATATATATATATATATATATATATGACTGGAGTTTAGCCAAATGCTTTCTTGTATCTCTTTCCATTTGGCCTTAAAATTATTATTTGACCAAAGAAAAATTGTCTTTATAATTGATGATAAAGAAGACAATTACAAATCTGGTAAACCTATGCAACCAGAAGACCAATTTCTTAAGTGGTGAGTTAGAGCTAATCTAGGTTTATTGGGGTACCAAAGGAATTTGAGAATTAAAGAAATAAATTCTTCCTTTATTGTTGACTAGCATGAGAAATTAATATGTATACACCTGTCATGGTTTGTCTTAGGCTGCCACAAAAGAATTGTTTCTGGAAGTTCATAGGTTAGTACTAGGCTGTCTACCCTTGTGGGCCATTTCAAAACTAGGCAAATTTCCCATTTCAAAAATATGGATCAAACCCTGTACCTTGTGTGTATGAGATAAACTCTGTATGACTCAAACTGTCAGAAGTAATTTAATTCAAGGGACTATTTTTTCCAATAATTTTTCATTTCTTCTGTTGCTTACTTTCCTATGCTTTGCATTTATCTTTATTTGTTATGTTTGGAGGGTCATTTTATAACTGAAATAAGGCACTCTGAGGTACAGCTTATATTTCTAAGTAAAGCACAACCCTGTTTCTAAACAGTAAACACAAGTAAAACCAGCTGCAAAACACGAACTCAAAAGAGAAAACTTGCAGAGAAAACCAGTTTAATAAAAAGCAGAGCTTTCGGGCGTAACCCTTCTTCAATACTAATACATTCAAACACTAAACTCTAGAAGCTTAAATACAGGTCTAAAATCACATGACCAGCAGCCAAATGAAATCATGTGACAGAAAACAAATTAAAAATTAAAGACATATACATATAAATATATTAAAAGATGTGTAGATACACAGTATAAAATATTTACTTTACAATATTACGTAGCTTAACTAACACAGGTTTTAAACTGACAGTGCTGTTTAAACCAGGATGAGTGTCAGCAGCTAATCTCAATATCCATTCAAATTCTTTGAGCTCAAGGCAGTTGTTGACATCACCACCTCTTTCATTTGGACATAGAGCATCAATCACTCTAAACTTAAATGTATGTGTTTCACCACAAGTTTTAATATGTTTACATAGTGCATTATTGTCACAATTTCTCCTAATTTCAGAATTATGGTCTATAACACGTTCCTTAAGCTTACGTATTGTTTTTCCCACGTAAAATGAACTGCATGAGATGCAGGTAGCCAAATAAACCACAAAAGTGGTGTTACAAGTAGCTGTAATTTTAAAATTAAATACTTGTCCATTGGCAGGATGAGTGAAGATATCACTACCATTCCCTAAGATGTAAGCACAGGCAACACAGTTAAAACATGGAAAAGTACCAGTTTTAGCAGCCAATTGTGTATAACAGGGTCTATAAAATCTTTATAACAGAGTAAACTTTTAATCGTCCTCATATTTTTATATGTAAAATGTGGCTTGGTGCCCAATATAGTTTTAGTTCATCCAATGCCATCAGAATGGGCCAGTTCCTGTTAATAATTTGTCTAATTGAACTTGACCTACCATTAAAAGTTGTGACGCACCTTATTTCATGTTGAGTAATGGTGTTATTACACTGACTATCTGTGAGGCTTGACCTATCTTCCAAAAGTTGGTATAAGTGATGTCTGCCTAGCTTCCATTACATCAGATTTAAGCTTGGATAATAAATTCATATCATATCCACTAGAAAAAAGTCCTCTACCATATTATCAAGTTGTGAAACAAATGTAGTATTATCAGTAGTTAGTCTACTTGCTCTAATAAATTGAGATTTTGCTACACCTTTAAAGACATGTGGCGTGCATACTACTGTGATGCGTATATCTTCCATTACTAACATCCTTTCTATAAATACTAGTGTTTAATATGCCATCATTCAATTGCAGTTTGACATCTAAAAAACATATACTGCTGTCAGACACATCCATTTTAAATTTCAAAAAATTAGTACTAGAATTTAAATAATCAATGAAAATATTCAAATCATCCAAAGTACCATTCCATATTAGTAGCACCAAGCCACATTTTACATATAAAAATATGAGGCCGATTAAAAGTTTACTCTGTTATAAAGATTTTTATAGACCCTGTTATACACAATTGGCTGCTAAAACTGGTACTTTTCCATGTTTTAACTGTGTTGCCTGTGCTTACATCTTAGGGAATGGTAGTGATATCTTCACTCATCCTGCCAATGGACAAGTATTTAATTTTAAAATTACAGCTACTTGTAACACCACTTTTGTGGTTTATTTGGCTACCTGCATCTCATGCAGTTCATTTTATGGGAAAAACAATACGTAAGCTTAAGGAATGTGTTATAGACCATAATTCTGAAATTAGGAGAAATTGTGACAATAATGCACTATGTAAACATATTAAAACTTGTGGTGAAACACATACATTTAAGTTTAGAGTGATTGATGCTCTATGTCCAAATGAAAGAGGTGGTGATGTCAACAACGCTTTGAGCTCAAAGAATTTGAATGGATATTGAGATTAGCTGCTGACACTCATCCTGGTTTAAACAGCACTGTCAGTTTAAAACCTGTGTTAGTTAAGCTACGTAATATTGTAAAGTAAATATTTTATACTGTGTATCTACACATCTTTTAATATATTTATATGTATATGTCTTTAATTTTTAATTTGTTTTCTGTCACATGATTTCATTTGGCTGCTGGTCATGTGATTTTAGACCTGTATTTAAGCTTCTAGAGTTTAGTGTTTGAATGTATTAGTATTGAAGAAGGGTTACGCGAAAGCTCTGCTTTTATTAAACTGGTTTTCTCTGCAAGTTTTCTTTTGAGTTCGTGTTTTGCAGCTGGTTTTACTTGTGCTGTTACTGTTTCTGCTGTTATTGGGAATTCCTGTTGGAGGTCTATCTCTCAGCCCTTAGCCTGGATATGGCAGTTGGAACTAGCTTGAATTCTTTAAAGTCTCTGATTAATATTGAGACCAACCCTTTACTGAACTGTGTGGACTCTACAAACTCTGCTACTTTGTCTGATGTTGTTCCTGAGCCAGAAAGCCTGGCAGAGTTTCATAAAATCTTGCAACAATTAGAGAGAAAGGTAACTGCATTTAAACGCTTGCAGTGGCAGCGTTTTAGCTTTTTAGCTTATGTGGAAAGAGGTATTGTCCCACGTGGGCTTAGGATTCTTAAAATGCCTTCATATGGCAATACTTTTCCTGAACTTTTAAAATCATGGCAACAGTTGAACATCAAGTTGTCTTTAGACTATATGTGCTTAATGAATGATTTCTTTGTTAAAATAGAAGATGAATATAAAAAAGAAATCTTCACCATGGAAAATGCCATTATGGAACTTTCTGTTTTTCTGTTAATTCATGTCTATCAGCAAATGCTAGATAGACTGCATACCCCGACATAAGAATGGAAGCTACTAAGAAACGTAAACTTTTACGTGACATTGGGGACTTCAAAAGGGAATATTTTCTCTTGGCCTAAATCTGATTATCATACAACCTCTAATTATCAAAAGCCTACTTATAAAGAAGCACTTGATGCCTTAGATACTTTTGATGAACCTGTATGCAACACTAATGTAGAAACACCTACAACTAAAGAGATTCCCCCCAATACAACATCTGATGGGATAGTCCAACCTACACCTACGTCTGTAACCAGCAGCGCATGCGCATCTGTTAGGATACGAAATAAGAATGATGGCGCTGACAACGTGAATACGCTAACTGGAAAAAGACTCAACAACTTACTTTTAGCTTTGTACCTAAGCGTTTTCAGTTAGAACAACCAGAAGCAGTTGGAAATAAATCCCCAAGTCGAGGGGCTTGTCTACACAAATTACATCTACAAACAAAAGGAAGAATCAAAGCCCTTTAGGACTGAACAAAGTAAGTCGCAAATGAACAGTGTATTAAACCTCTCCACTTTTGAATTACAATCAGCGCACTTTTAAGCTTTTCAGTAAAGGTTTTAAATTTATACCATATGGTTGTGACAATATTGTCTCTGCTTTAACAGAACTAAAATCTTTGTTCAAATCTCAACTTAAGACTGCTATTTGGTAATACTCCTGCGCCTGAAAAATGTTGTAAACGTAGTAGCACTTTTATGCCACTTAGTGTTCCTGTACTAAAGGCTTTTCATGACATTTTGGCGAGTTTCAGATTAGAGAACTCTATTTAAAACCTGTTAAAAACAAGGCATATAATTTAAGCTTCTCTGAGTATAAAGCCTTAAAAGTTTACAACAGTGTAATGACATTATTATAAAACAAGCTGATAAAGGTGGCAAGGCTGTCTTAATGAATCGTGATAATTATTTTTCAGCTGTTTCTCTGCTTTTAAATGATGATACTGCCTTTAAAGTTATCACTAGAACTGATGTAAAAATTGTATAAGTTATGTGAACATGGTTGTGTATGAGCTGCAGCTTAATAATGACATAGATATTGATCTTTTAACTATTTTACAGTACCTTGTCCTCTGATTCCACATTTATATGGGATCCCTAAGATTCATAAATCCCTGGAAAATCCACCCATGAGACCGATTGTCTCTGGAGGTGGTTGGGTTACTGAACCCATATCAGTTTATTTGCATAGGCAATTAGAAGTTTATTTACCTAAATGTAGTTCTATTCTAAAGGATACTTGTGATTTATTGTCAAAGCTACGGGTATGGTATAATAATGTAAAACTGATTTAAATACCAAGAAATATTATTTAGTGACGCTTGATATCATGTCCCTTTTCACAGTTATCCCCAATGATGTGGGAATAGAACTACTTAGAGAATTTTTGTCTTCTCAACCTAGTCCTGACCATAGGCTCATTAGCAATATCTGTTGCCTTATGGATGTAGTTCTGAGGAACAATGTGTTTATGTTTAATAATACCTTATTTCTTCAGTTAACAGGCGTAGCTATGGGCACATCCATAGCAATTACTTACGCTAATTTAGTGCTTTACCAATGGGAATGCAATTATTTGTTTAATGCACAAAATCTATTTCTTAGTAACATTAGTTTCTATCAGCGATTTGTAGACGATTGTCTACTAATATGGAATGGTACTTTGGATGATTTGAATATTTTCATTGATTATTTAAATTCTAGTACTAATTTTTTGAAATTTAAAATGGATGTGTCTGACAGCAGTATATGTTTTTTAGATGTCAAACTGCAATTGAATGATGGCATATTAAACACTAGTATTTATAGAAAGGATGTTAGTAATGGAAGATATACGCATCACAGTAGTATGCACGCCACATGTCTTTAAAGGTGTAGCAAAATCTCAATTTATTAGAGCAAGTAGACTAACTACTGATAATACTACATTTGTTTCACAACTTGATAATATGGTAGAGGACTTTTTCTAGTGGATATGATATGAATTTATTATCCAAGCTTAAATCTGATGTAATGGAAGCTAGGCAGACATCACTTATACCAACTTTTTTGGAAGATAGGTCAAGCCTCACAGATAGTCAGTGTAATAACACCATTACTCAACATGAAATAAGGTACGTCACAACTTTTAATGGTAGGTCAAGTTCAATTAGACAAATTATTAACAGGAACTGGCCCATTCTGATGGCATTGGATGAACTAAAAACTATATTGGGCACCAAGCCACATTTTACATATAAAAATATGAGGACGATTAAAAGTTTACTTTGTTATAAAGATTTTTATAGACCCTGTTATACACAATTGGCTGCTAAAACTGGTACTTTTCCATGTTTTAACTGTGTTGCCTGTGCTTACATCTTAGGGAATGGTAGTGATATCTTCACTCATCCTGCCAATGGACAAGTATTTAATTTTAAAATTACAGCTACTTGTAACACCACTTTTGTGGTTTATTTGGCTACCTGCATCTCATGCAGTTCATTTTACGTGGGAAAAACAATACATAAGCTTAAGGAACGTGTTATAGACCATAATTCTGAAATTAGGAGAAATTGTGACAATAATGCACTATGTAAACATATTAAAACTTGTGGTGAAACACATACATTTAAGTTTAGAGTGATTGATGCTCTATGTCCAAATGAAAGAGGTGGTGATGTCAACAACCGCCTTGAGCTCAAAGAATTTGAATGGATATTGAGATTAGCTGCTGACACTCATCCTGGTTTAAACAGCACTGTCAGTTTAAAACCTGTGTTAGTTAAGCTACGTAATATTGTAAAGTAAATATTTTATACTGTGTATCTACACATCTTTTAATATATTTATATGTATATGTCTTTAATTTTTAATTTGTTTTCTGTCACATGATTTCATTTGGCTGCTGGTCATGTGATTTTAGACCTGTATTTAAGCTTCTAGAGTTTAGTGTTTGAATGTATTAGTATTGAAGAAGGGTTACGCCCGAAAGCTCTGCTTTTTATTAAACTGGTTTTCTCTGCAAGTTTTCTCTTCTAAACAGTAAACACACTCAGCGTAAGTGTCTAGTATCTTATTATGCCACTGCGCCAGGCTATTGCTAGACAATAAACCGCACATTGCACCAGGCTATTGGTAGACAATAAACCGCACATTGTGCCATGCTATTGGTAGACAATAAACCACACATTGCTGTGTAAATTAACCAGTGTTCACTGCACCACCACTGACTACTAAAACATTGTGTTACAAGGAGCTGTCAGTATGAAGTCGACCTCAGGCACAAATGGTGTTACAATGCACACTAAATTTTTTGGGCAACTATACATTACATATTGAATGGACAGATTATATATTCTAGGTGCTTCTCCCTTGAGTCATGATGTCTGTCTGTGCCACAGCTATTGTTAGTTCATGTTTTTTTGTGTTGCAGTTCATTTACCAAGCTATTAATAGTATAATTTTGTTATGCTGCTCTTGAAATTTGGGCTGTACTTGCAAACATATGTGGACTGTGATAAATTTTGTTATATTTTAATATCTGTGTTGTTTCTTCAAATCACTAATGCTGTATTGTGTTTTGTTATCCATCACATAACAGATAAATGATAAACTGAAAATGTGTTAAACTTTCAGTGGAACTTCCTGTCTGGACATGCTTTGGGGCCTCTTGGTCTGTTTTTGTGAAAAGTTGTTGTCATATCATTTTTCCCACCCCTGTTCAAAATGTATATATATTTTTTTGCTCTGTTGGCTTGGAGGGAAGACCAAATGAGGGTCTCATCCAGGTTCCAAATGACTAAGTACTCCTCTGATTACAGCAATTAGCTAGGGACACCCTTCACTTTGTACTTCTTCAAGAAATTAAAGTTAAACATAAGAAGCATAAACAAGCAGTGAGCTGTTTCTTTAAATGGTCTGAGCCATGGTTTGACTCTTGTACCATAGCTGGTATGAGGGTTAGCCCTTTTGTTAAACAAATCCTTTTGATGGACAGTGCTGAAAGACTTTGTGGATAAGATGGGTGGTACTGGTTTTAGGATCACAGTTTTGAAATATTTCACTGGCCAATTCTTACAGCCTTTATGAAGATGATGTAGCATCTTTATAAAATAAAACTAAAGTCATAAAATCACTTATGAGATTTTTGTGATAAATCTAAGCGAGCGGGAACTTTAATTTCAACTTAGATCCCTG
This sequence comes from Protopterus annectens, assembly GCF_019279795.1. NCBI lineage: Eukaryota > Metazoa > Chordata > Ceratodontiformes > Protopteridae > Protopterus > Protopterus annectens. Next base: position 1,115,693,744 of record NC_056737.1, on the reverse strand, counting down.
GGCAGACAGACTATCAGAAGGGATATCTAGGCTACAAAAATGCACTTGGGAGCTTAAAACGTTGCCGCAAGACCTAGACTTAGTAAATGTATGGAGGGTTCCCCACCCACTAGTTAATGATTACAATGTTTTAGGGAATGGTGGAGTAGCCAGTAGGTTAGATTTGTGGCTGGTTAGCTGGAAAGACCAAGGATTGGTAGCTAATATTTATATACAATTTGCAGGACTTTCAAACCATGGTCAAGCATGTATCCTGTTGCATCCATGTATTAAGTCAGATTTTGACAATGGCGATTTAACATCATGTTACTGATCTGTGTTTTCATGCTGAGCTCATTGTTTCACTCTTATTTCACTGTTCTTATAGGTTACATTAGCTGCGTATCAGAGAGTTCTTGATTGGGCTTCTAGAGTTCTAGACACTACTTTCATAGTACTGCATCCCCGATCCACAAATGGGATGTGTTTTCTTACTCTTAGTGCAGCACTGAAATGAATAATGCCCTCATCTGTTCTACACACTGTCTGTTTCCTTCTGTGGTATGCTGGATACCTACTAGCAGGCATATGACTCTGTCTGACCTGTTTGCCTTTCCATCCCTCAGAGAAGATGCAGTCCATATAACATATGGTCCACTGGGTACAGAATCTGTCGTCAATGTGTGTTTTCATTGATGACTGTAAAACTCAGTATAGCTGATTAAAAAGTATGAACTTTTTCACTATGAGATTGCAATACAGTAGCAATTCAGAAACATGCCCTTTCCCCACTGTAATGCAATGTCAGACTTGGTATATATATATATATATATATATATATATATATATATATATAGAGAGAGAGAGAGAGAGAGAGAGAGCAGGGGGTGTGGGGGTGCAGGTGGGGCTTGCCATCCTGAAAAAACTGTTCTGCATGTTTTTTTATCCCTTGTGGCACGACATTTGTGTTCATTGAGTAGGTGTTGTTCATTTGTGGTTTGAAATTTCTGGGGGTTACAGGACAACCTAGGCTCCTGGTCTACCATACAGAGATCACCCCTCATCCTTGGTTGTATGTTACTGAACTCCAGAGCATAACCTCATATTATCAATATCATTAATAGATGCATCTCATACTCCTTAAAATGTTTCCTGATTTGCCTATAGCTTTTAATTAATTATCTTAATAATACTACAAATCAAAAGTATGCAATGTTTATCAGGTAGTTGCTTCATTTTCTTTAATATCCACAATATACTGATCTGATCTAACTTGCATTTTCATATTTCTTCTTAGTTTGTTCAATAAATATCTTAGTAAGTAATGCAAAAATGATGCAGTCCCACTCCAGTTTCTCTGCATGTTTACTATAGCTGTAGGTGTTCTTTGAGGTACTTAGCTTTACCTTGTGCCTCACAACATACCAGAGGTTGATCACCATTTTATGATACAAAACACCCCTTTAAATCTTGTTCCATGAGTTATATATGCATTCTTCTAATGTAGTTCATGCCAGTGTTTGCCATTCTAAAAGAAAATAAGAAGTTATGTACTCACCATAACGTTCCATCTGAGTAGGTATCTTCATTCGTCTGCAACCTGTGGGATATGGATCCGATCTCGGATCCGAGCCGGCAACTTCTATCATAGCATAGATCCGAGCTCCTAGCTCCTCCCCCTTACCCATAATCCCCTGCCTGCCCTAACTGACCTCAGATCAAGTTTGCCCCATAGCACAACAGATAAAAGGTGTCCCAATGGGAACATATGCTAATAACACAAGAGCGATCAAATCGGTCAGAGGGAAGGAGGGGGGGATGGTTGCAGACAAATGAAGATACCTATTCAGATGGAACGTTATGGTGAGTACATAACTTCTTAATCTGAAGTAGGAACTTCATTTGTCAGCAACCTGTGGGACAGAGTCCCCAGCTACCTAAGTCTTGGGTGGCCTTCATGGAAGGATATTCCGGAGCACCGCAGAGGCAAAGGACGCTCTACCTCGGGAAACAACATCTATTTTATAATGGCTGATAAAGGTGTGAGATGAAGCCCAAGTGGCTGTGGAACAAATGTCATCCAGTGGAACCCTAGCTTGAAAGGCCGCAGAAGTGGCAATGGCCCTAGTAGAATGGGCAAGGACTCCTTGAGGTGCAGGCCTCCCCGAACTCTGATATGCTAAAAGAATACAACTCGAGATCCATCTAGAGAGAGAAACCTTAGAAACTGATTTTCAGAAATTACTTTTGGCAAAGGAGATAAACAACTGATCGGATTGCCTATGACCAGCAGTTCTATGGATATAAAAACGTAATTGTCTGTGTACGTCCATGGAATGTAGCTTGTACTCTCCTTTGTTATGAAAGTTGGGGAAAAACACTGGGAGATTGATGGATTGATTGATGTTCGCTTCTGAAGATACCTTAGGTAGAAAGGACGGGTTGATTCTGAGGTAAACCCTATCCGGGTGAAAAAACAGATATGGTGGTATGACACAAAGGGCTTGCAATTCCGATACCCTTTTGGCTAAAATTATGGCCACCAAAAAGGCTGTTTTCCAAGAGAGAAATTTGAGATCAACCGTGGCCGCCGGTTCGAATGGGGGACCAGTCAAGGCCTGCAAGACTAAGGATAAATCCCATGGAGGTACCACCTCTTTAACTGGAGGCCTAAGGAGGAAGGTACCCTTGAGGAAGGTCTTACACAGTTTGGAAGTGATAAGAGGACCAGACTCTTGCCCCACATGATAGTATGAGATTGCTGCCAGTTGTACCTTGACTGTGGAATAACTAGCCCCCTGGTGAAAGAGAGAGGTTAGAAAATCTAGAATCGATGATATTGAGGCTGTAAAAGGGTCTAAACGATGGTGTTCTGCCCAAATGGTGAAGCGTTTCCACTTACTCCGATAAACCTTCCTGGTGGAAGGCTTGTGAGCTGCTACAAGAATGGCTTTGACTGGTGATGAGATCCCGGGAGTCCTTATGAGGAGTGGAACTGGAGCAACCAAGCCGTCAGCTTGAGGTTGACCAGGTTCGGAGTCGGAAGACCGAGAGGATGAGAGATGAGATCCGGAATGGGATCCAGAATCCATGGTGGATACACTAGCTGAGACCATAGGTAAGGGAACCACATCTGACAAGGCCAGAATGGGGCAATGAGGATAATTTTGCTCCCCAGCTGCCTGGTTTTCTGTAACAATTTCAACATCAGGGGTAGAGGAGGGTAAGCATAAAGCAGACCGGGAGGCCAAGCATGAACTAGATAGTCTCTTGGGGACTTCCCCGGAGGGGGGATCAGAGCGAAGTAATCGTTGCATTTCATGTTTGAAGGAGAGGCAAAAAGATTGCAACAAGGTCACCCCCATCGGGCAAATACTTGCTCTGCGACTCGGTGGTTGAGAGACCACTCGTAAGGAGTCAGGATAGTACGACTGAGCCTGTCCGCTAGAATGTTGGACCGTCCCGGAATGTGCATTGCTATGAGAAAGCGGTTGGTGGAAATCGCCCATTCCCACACTCTCATGGCCTCGCGGCAAAGGGGGTAAGACCTGGTTCCCCCCTGTTTTTTGATGTACCAGACTACCAACATGTTGTCTGTCTGTACCGCAATTGTCCCTACCAGAAGAGAGTTGTGTAGTGCCTGCAACATCAAAAGCACCGCTCTCATCTCTAGGACGTTGATATGCAAAGAGGTCTCTACGTCGTTCCATGTGCCTTGGACTGTTCTGCCTGAAAAATGCCTCCCCCCAACCCCAGGCGAGAAGCGTCCATGGTCACTGTGTCGAATGGTGGAGGTAGTGAGAAGGGACGTCCCGTGTGGAGGTTGGGAGACTGGAGCCACCACAGGAGCGATTTTCTGCAAACCTTGCTTAAGGAAATGGGGTGAGACAGAGGGTTGCAAGACAGGGACCATTGTACCTGGAGGGTCCACTGTAGAACCCTCATGTTCAACCGGGCCAATGGCAGCAGAGGGATTGCAGCCGCCATAGATCCTAGGGCCCTCAGAATCAATTCCGACGAAGGAGTTTGCAGTTGAAGAATGGCCTGCACGTGTAACATCAGGTTCCGAAGCCGATCTGGAGTCAAGAACACAAGCATCTGTCTGGAATCCAGTCTTGCCCCTATAAAATCAAGCACCTGTGTAGGGATGAGAGAGGATTTGGTCATGTTGATGGTTAATCCTAATAGTGGAGCCAGACCGAGAAAATAGTCCCTGCCTGAACAAAGTAGATGCCTTGTTGGGGCTGTGAGGAGCCAGTCATCTAGGTATGGAAAGACCTGAATTCCCTGGAGTCTCAGGTGGGCCGCTACTACCGCTAGGACCTTGCTGAACACCCTGGGGGCTGAGGTGAGACCGAAGGGGGGGACCCTGAATTGAAAGTGACTGGCTCCCAGCCGGAAGCGGAGGAACCTCCTGGAACGCCTGTCCACTAGAACGTGATAGTACACATCCTTGAGGTCTATGGAGCACATCCAGTCATCCTCCCGCAATAAGGGGAGGACGGATTGCAACGAGACCATTCGGAACTTTTCTTTGGGTACCGCCAGGTTTTTAGAGAGAGAGGTCGAGGATGGACCTCAAGTCCCCCGTCTTTTTTGGCTCCAGAAAGAACCTGGAGTAAAACCCTGATCAGACTTGATCTGGGGGGACGGGCTGGATGGCTCTTTTTTGTAGAAGCTGCTGAATTTCTGCAGCGGCTGCCTTCTTTTGACTGGGTGGGACGTCGGGAAGGCTTCTGATTCTTGGGTTGACTATGAAGGGAATTTGGTAACCTCCGGATATAATACGAAGCACCCAGCGATCTGTTGTTATGGACTCCCATTTTGCCAGGTGCTTCGAAAAATGCCTCCCGACTGCCTCCAGAGTGGAGCAGTCGGGAAACCCCTCAGGGGTTCTGCGTGGGCCTCTCAGAAAAAGGTTTTCTGGACCCAAAATTCCTTGGACCCCCTCTGCCTCTGGGGCGGCGTCCTCCCTGTCCTCCTCTGCCATGAGAGGACTGGTTGTCCTGAGCAGACTGAGACTGATGCGATTTTCGGAACCACATCTTCTTCTGACCCTTTTGGTTCTTGGAAAACGACCTCTGGGGCACAGAGAAGTGGACTCCGACGGCAGACAAGGTCTTCCCGTCTTTCTCGCTCTGGACAAGAGTGTCGCGAATGGTTTTGCCGAACAGTGCAGAACCATCAAAAGGGGCATTCGCGAATGATGCCTTAAAGGGTTCCGAGAAGTCACAGTGACGGAGCCAAGCCTGTCTCCTCATGACAAGCCCGACGCCGCCTGCTCTAGCGGCTCCCTCTGTAGCATGAGACAATAGCCGCATAGAGGTATTAGAGATAGAGCGGAGGGTGGCCATTCGGGAAGAGTACAAATCCTTGTCTCTCTCCGACATGGACCCTGGGGGGGGCAGCATATTCCTTAATTAGATCCCGCTGCATCCGAATAACGTGTGCCATGTAGTTCAAGGCCCTCATAGAGAAGGTCGCTGAACTGAAGGCCCGCTTCCCAAGACAGTCCATCGCGCGAGACTCCTTGCTCGGAGGATGAACCGTGGGGCTCTCCTGAGCCAACTCTTTCTTGTTGGCTGCAGCCACCAATATGGCATCCACAGGGGGACCTCTGCTCCAATGTGATCTCTCTGCAGGGGGGCTCAAAATTTTGTCTGGGTGCTTGGGGATCGGCTCTATGGTGTCCGGTTCCTTCCAAGCCCTAGAGGATATGAGATCCACCAGGGGATCAGGTGGAGGGGACACCCAAGAGGTAGATGGTCCTGCCTCAAACGCCTCAAGGAATATGGACTCGTCAGAGGAAGCCTTGGGGGCAGACCACCCACCCCTGATTTTGAGCATTTCCATGATGTCTCCAAAGGAGACATCCTCGGGGGGTAATCTAGGGGAGCCTTCCCCTTCATCCAAGTCCGTATCTTCTGTGAGACTCTCAGGAGAGTCCATGTGCCTCCTTTTGCACTTTGCCTTGTGGGGAACCTCCTCGGGGGGGCTGTCCGAGGAGTCCTCATGGGCTGTATCCTGTTCCACTGGAACTCCTAAAGGCGCTGAGGCAGGCTGCCCCGAGGGCCGGGTGAGGGGAAGCAGGACCAAATGAGAAGGAGTGCGGGACGGAGCCGAAGCCAGGACCAGAGGCCTGGAAGCACTCGACAGTGCCCTCTCCACCGCAGCAAATGCCGAGGGGGTGCCGCTCTCAGACGGATCCGAGATCCGACTCCCACTCGGATCCGAAGCGGGGATTGGACCCGGTGCCGAGAACGTTGGATCCGAAGGACCAGTGTGCTCCGACTGGTATGGAGCCGAAAGCACACCGAATCCCTCGGATCTGAAGCTCGGCCCATGGCTTTGAGAGGTCGGATCCGACAAACTCGAGGGAATAGTCGGAGCCGATGTGCCCAGCACGGTCGGCTCCGACCTACCCCCGGATCCAACGTGGCTTGGCTCCGAGTGCTCCGAGCCCGGAATGCGGGTCGGAGAAGGAGCTATAGGAGCGAAAAAAGGGGTCGAGCTCCCCCCCAGAGGGGGGTGGAGGCAAGAGCACTTCCATCTGCATCTGGGCCTGGATGAATCTCCTCATCATCCGGTCCATATCTGCTTCAGACATGCTAAAAGTGGACCTCAACGAGGCCACTGAGGCAGACCTGGAGTGTCGCCTCGATGACCTCGATGGGGACCGTATCACCTCCTCCTCGGGTCCCGGGGAGAAACAAGGGGATCGGATCCGAGGAGGAGGAGATCGAGAAGACTTGGACGGGGAAGCCCTCTTGGCGGGCGGGGCCGATGAAGAGTCCTTGGCCCGCCACTTAAGGTGCTTCTCCCACCTCTTCTCTTTCCTGGCCTCCCTATCCTCCAGAGCCGAAGCGGGAGGTTGAGTCCCGGTCGGAGGAAGGGAGGCAGGAGTGACCGCTACTGGGAGGGTAGCGGGCACCGAAGCACCGGAGGCCGAAGCAGAGTCTGGGGGTAGAAGGCCCGCCAGAACTAGCTTCAACCTTTGATCCTTGAGTGCCCTGGGGTTGAACGCCACGCAAATCGTGCAACCCGAAGAGAGGTGTTCAACCCCAAGGCACCTAATGCACCAAGTGTGGCCATCAGCCAGTGAAAGCTTGTGACCACACTCGGTGCATTTCGAAAAAATTGCTTTAGGGGCCTCCGACATACTGTAGAAAAGCACACTCACTAGGCCCCTAACACTCAGTCACACACACACACGCTACGACCAGCGGGGGAGGGAGAAATATTCTTAAATTAAATCA
>NC_056737.1:1115666509-1115681509 GCF_019279795.1 Protopterus annectens | reverse complement strand
ACTAGAGTTCTGAGCTGTCAGGGTGTGAGAGGCACAGCGCAGTGCTGCTGTACCTTGTGACTAGAGTTCTGAGCTGTCAGGGTGTGAGAGGCACAGCGCAGTGCTGCTGTACCTTGTGACTAGAGTTCTGAGCTGTCAGGGTGCGAGAGGCACAGCGCAGTGCTGCTGTACCTTGTGACTAGAGTTCTGAGCTGTCAGGGTGTGAGAGGCACAGCGCAGTGCTGCTGTACCTTGTGACTAGAGTTCTGAGCTGTCAGGGTGCGAGAGGCACAGCGCAGTGCTGCTGTACCTTGTGACTAGAGTTCTGAGCTGTCAGGGTGCGAGAGGCACAGCGCAGTGCTGCTGTACCTTGTGACTAGAGTTCTGAGCTGTCAGTGTGTGAGAGGCACAGCACAGTGCTGCTGTACCTTGTGACTAGAGTTCTGAGCTGTCAGGGTGTGAGAGGCACAGCGCAGTGCTGCTGTACCTTGTGACTAGAGTTCTGAGCTGTCAGTGTGTGAGAGGCACAGCGCAGTGCTGCTGTACCTTGTGACTAGAGTTCTGAGCTGTCAGGGTGTGAGAGGTGCAGCGCAGTGCTGCTGTACCTTGTGACTAGAGTTCTGAGCTGTCAGGGTGTGAGAGGCACAGCGCAGTGCTGCTGTACCTTGTGACTAGAGTTCTGAGCTGTCAGGGTGTGAGAGGCACAGCGCAGTGCTGCTGTACCTTGTGACTAGAGTTCTGAGCTGTCAGGGTGTGAGAGGCACAGCGCAGTGCTGCTGTACCTTGTGACTAGAGTTCTGAGCTGTCAGGGTGCGAGAGGCACAGCGTCCATCCTCCATCATTATCTTGCCTAGCACCTGAATTTCTAGTCATTCTTGTGTCATTAGGTCATAGGGCTTAATTCCTTTCAGGTCATTGTCAGGGCTTTATTCCTTTGAGCTATACAGTCAAAATATAGTTTTAATTTTTTATGGATTCTCTGATGTTGTTGCTCCGCCATGATTTGTTGGTCACAACATTAGTGTTACATGGTAATCATGTATGTTAGCTTTGTTTTTGTTCAAGTAGCCTGCACTTGCAACTCTGCCATTGGCTGTCTCTTCTCAACAGGTGCTCTACAATTCTCACATCTGTTAACTGCACAACATGGTGAATGTCTTCATTTGTATACATGCTCTATGCCTCAACTCTTCCAGGTACAGAGCAGGACCAGGTACAAAGCAGGACAGCTAAAGGATTTCGGGGATTTTTATAATGTGTGGAGGATTATTTTATGTGACTATCACCATATACCAATCTTACACAAATTTGCTCTAGGTTTAAAAATTCTGCTTATAATACCTACTCTAGCAACAGCTATTTACACTTTTCTATTATACAAAAGCATTTTCTCACCAATGTTTCTACCTTTCTTAGAAGAGATGATAAGTAACTTTGGAGTAGTCTTTTTTTAGTTTTAGGTTTTCATTTAATTTGGGAAATAATTTTTCTTCATTATAATATTATTATCTCTGAGCAACTATAGTATAATTAAGTAATAAAAAAAATCTCTCTAAACTTAACATAAAACTGTTTTTTTTTTCTCTAACACTCTTTGTCTTTCATTATCTGTTAGAAAGCCTAGACTTTTGTTCTTAATATAATATTGTCTTGTAGTGTTCAGCCTTTCTAAAGTCCTATACTCAACTTATCCAAACACCCACCTGCATTGACAATAATACAAACAAGGAATCCATACTAGACTGGATCCTTACAAACAACTCATCTACTGCCCAATATTATGGTAGAGTACCAAATGGCCTTAATGACCATTTACCCACATTCATATTAAGATAGCACCTCAAAACCACTAAAACAACCACCTTGCATGAAATCCATAATTCAGAAAAATTGCATACCGAAGCATTTCATTAATGCACTAAGCTATTGCAACTGGGCTCCCCTAGCAACCCTCACAATAGGCAAGGCAGTGGAGTACTTCGAGTCCCCCTTTTTAGACATGTTAAATAGGTTCATAGGTTAGTACTAGGCTAACTGCCCTTGCGAGCCATTTTAAGCCTAGCCAATTATCCCTTGTGAGATTCAAACACTGCACCTTGTGTTTGTAAGGCAAACACCTTAACCATCAGGCCACCCTCCCAACCCTTTTTTTCTTGTTGGAATGGCCTTTCCTCCCTTACCCTTGTGGTATTCCTTCAATACCATAGCTAAATGAAAACTCCAGCCAAGCTAGAACTTCCAATGAGTGACCTCCCAAACCTTCTGTGACAGAGGCACATGGGATATATGTAAATGACCCTTATGAACATCAGGTATTTCAGCTATATGGCAATTCTGATTGCCCATGACTTTTACGTTTGAGGTTGTTTTCATGGACAGTTTCAGGCCAGTAAAGCCAAATCCCACTAGCTATGGATATGCGTATTTCAGCCTTGTTATGACCTCATCAGCATAGCACAAGGAGGTTTTCCAAAGGGGGTTAGTGGTATCAGATGGCCCCCTTATGGACGATTCAAATAAAAACCAACCCAGCTCCATGGCTCTCTAAAAACACAAGAACCCTTCTCAAATTTAGGGATAAAGCTTGGGATACATGGTATTACAATAAGACCGATCACAACAGGCAGATTTTCCTCGAACTATGTAATAAAGCAAAAAAACAGATAAGGCAAGATAAGAAAAATCACTACACAAAGCTACAAGTAAAACATACCACTAACCCCCAAAAATTCTGGGCAGGTGTCAACTAAGTATTGCAACCAGGCAAACCCACTACCCCACCCCCAAATGTCAGTGGAGATAATATAACGATAGCTACCCAATTTAACTACTTCAGTTCTTCCATCCTTAACCTAACTAGCAACAGCCAGCCTTGCACTCTCCTACAGCCAATCAGCAATCCAAACTCATACCCTCCATTCACTGTCAAATCAGTTCCTACCAACACAATATATAAGCACCTCACTAAACTAAATCCCACCACTTTGGCAATCGACAAACTCCCTGCAGAGTACCTCAAAATTGCAGCTAGTGCTTATCCCATCTCGATACTTATCAATCAGTCTATCAATGAGCATACAATTCCAGTCCTTTGGAAAACCTCCTACATAATACCCTTACACAAAGGTGGTCCCTCAACCGAACTTAGCAACTAACTCCCCATAGCAATCTTATCCCCCCTATCAAAAATCCTTGAAAAATGTATCCATTCTCAGCTGACCATTCATTTACTACAAATAGTCTCCTCACCATGGCTTTTGCCCATTCCATAGCACCACCACAGCATTCATATCCTTCACCAACACTGTCTATCAATATAGGAACCAAGGCAACCTAGTGTCTGCCACCTTCCTTGATCTGTCCAAAGCATTTGATACAGTATCCCACAGCAAACTGCTTACTATCTTAGTTGAACTCAACCTAAACAAGCCCTCGTTGCTCTGGCTTCAAGACTACCTATCCACCTGCCAGCAAGCAGTTAAGTGGCATAATTCCCTCTCCCCCCTTCTCCAAGTAACAGTAGGTGTACCACAAGGATCGATACTGGGACCCCTACTATTTAACATCTTTACAAACACCCTCCACACCGCCACCCAGCAAGATACAATAGTCCAATATGCAAATGATACTACACTGATCTGCTCAGCTCCCACACTCCAAACACTCCTGACTAAAACCCAAGAGACCTTCTCCAATATCAAAAACTGGTTAAAAAACTCATAACTAATACTTATCCCAAAAGGACTCAACTTACGCTTTTCTACCCTACCAAAACTATTGATTCTTTTGCTCTTTTCGGTATCGGTTCTGCCAATAACACCCAAACCTCCCCAGTATCACAAGCTAAACTTCTTGGTGTAATTCTTGACCAAAACCTAAAGTCTGACAAATGTATACCACAAACCATATCCAAAGTCCATAAAAAACTTGGAACCCTGTACCACTGCAAAAACTATCTAACAAAAACACCAAAAGTACTCTATCCAGAACTCACCTTCTCTCTACATTGCTTTATGCATCCCCTGTATTAACAAACCTTAACAAGACAGACCTACACAAATTGTCCATAGGCTATAATAAAATAGCTAGACTTGCAACCAACTCTACATTCCGCTCCCACCATTGTCACTCACTAAAACAATTAGGTTGGCTAGAACTCGCCAACTTACTGAACTATAACCATCTGATCATGGCTCATTACTTGCTGTACCACCCAAACAAGATTCCTGATCTCTCAACTTTCACAATTCTGCTCGCCAACTAAGATCAACAAACAAAGCACTTCTTGAAGTAGCTAAGTGTAGACACAGAGCTGGTGAATCCCTCTATTCCTACAGTTGCTAAACTCTGGAATTCTCTTCCACCAGATATCAGATTTCAAAACAGCAGTCCCATCTTTAAAACCCAATTAAAAGGCCACCTCAATCTCATCTGGCAATGTACCTGTACTGACCATGGCTAGCCCTACTACCACCATTCAGATAAATCTTCCTCTGGCACTACTCAAAGGTCAAACACATAGAAAAAAAAAACTACCATAACGAATTGTATTTTTAAATGTATGTATATAACTATATATATTACTGCACTTTCTTACTCAACTACATTATATTTTCTGTTTTACTACTGTACACTTCTGTAACTTCTCATCGCACTATGCTATGATATACTATTGTTTGCTCTATAAATTTGTACTCATCTCTGACGTTTGTGTTTTTATCATATCTGTGGAGCTTTTGTATTTTTTATGATTGTCATGTATGTGGAGCTTTTCTCCCCAGGTCTCTGCTGAAAACGGGCACCTGATTTCCCAGTCAGACCAACCCAGTAATCAAATATTATCACACATCATATATTTTGTCTAACACATTTCCTGCTGAACATGCAGTTCTTTAAATTATGGCATATTTGTAAAGCAGGCCATTTTCTTAGAGAATGACCAGGAGTGACATATAAACATTTGTTCTATATTTGCTGCAAAGCATCAAAAATGCACATCGCATCCAAATATGTCACATTCCTTACCATATGAAACCCAACCCATTGATAATGTAGCAGGTAAAACATATTGACCAGCAAAGTAACTCCTCAGTCCTGAAAAGTGGATGTTCTGTTACTTACACACCATTTTGACAAAGAGATGTTGCTAACCGTCGAACTGTAGGATCTCTCTAAACTAGCTGTGCAAGTCCTTACCTCGTATAACTATCAATAATGCAAAAGTCCAAGTGGTTTGGCAGTGATTGGAAAACCAATATTCTATCCTTTCATAAATGAAAGAACATGAGAAGTTCCCAGTGCATACACAACTTGCACACTTTAACCTCTGCACCATAGCACTGACCAGGGACATCCAATAGTAAATCCTAAAACAGCAACCTCCGAGCTGGTCTTGTACTTTTAATATGATTTAGGGGACTACCTAAAAAGTAACTGAAATACTGAAAAGTAGGTGGGACATGCATTTACCATTCATCCTCTTTGAAGCTATCAAACAATTATCCCAAAAGCGAGTTGTCAGTCTACACTAATAATGTTTGGTGCATTTAATTGTATAATTTATCAATGAGCCATAATCAAGCTGATTCAACTGAGTGAGATTAGTGTGTCATCTTTATCTTATATGGAGGGGATGTTCCACATAACGTTTATGCAGGTAATGTATTTTTATTCATACACCCCCTCCCAAACTAACATGACTAACTCTGATGTCATATACCATCAGGTTAAGTTGTCAGTTCAAACCTGTTGGAAATACACTTATCAGATTGTAATTCACTGAAAAGTAACATAGCTAGACAAATAAATGCCATGCAGAAAGTCTCAGAAATGGTTACTTGTTAATCCACAGGTAGGCAGGCAACTACCTAAATAGAACTTACCTTCTGGTTTAACTGGCAATTTGTGGCATTCATCAGGATGGATGGGTAATAAATAAAACCATGCATTATCCCTCTTAGAAATAAAAGTTTCAGTTCTTATTGCAGCCTAATTGCTTGAAAGCCAAGTCTAAGGCTACATTTATAATCACACGCATCTCATTGGAGGACTTAATCTGAAGACAAAATAAGTACTTTTTTATTGGATTACTTATGCCCAATATTAGGTGCAATGTCAAGCCATGACTTTAGGGGTGTATTCTGAAGATTCCTAGTATCCTTGTTTATGAAGCTCATGATATAACTGATTATCAGAGGCCATTTTTGTTAAAAACAACAGATACTGCTGAGTATGCCCTATACAGATTTCCTTAAATCCCTAAATTAATACTCTGTTTCTTACAGACTGTTGAGGTGGGATTTATGCCTGTCATATGATGCATCCTTGGATCCTGCTCTGATGGATGTTTTGCATATCTGCAATGGGTCGGGCATCTTATGGTAAGGAATGAATAACACAAGAACTACTAGGTCTAAGGATTTAAACCACCTGCAATCTAAGTCAGACATACTGGAGGGAGAGGTATATATCTCAGACAATCTCCATTATCTGGAATAGGCTTCCCATCCATGTGAAGTAGAGCCATTCCCTATCCCTATCCAAACACAACCTGGACTAGTAGATGAGAAATCGGAAATTCATCCCTGGTTGGACACCTATGTCTCTAATGGACAGAGGCAGCTTTTAAATCATCCCCTAACTAATATGCACCCTTTAAAATAATGTCTAAGGCACAATAACTCACGGGATACATTTCAGTTGCATGGCTATGCTTATTACGGCAACAGTGGTCATTAGCCCAGTATACACACACATGCACCTATGAACCTATGTATTCATACTTTAAAATGAGATGAGGAGTAGACCATGCCCAGTTAGTGAAGAATGTGGGAGACTTTCTCCTCATGCAGAAAATGGTCAGCAAAGTGTTCCTTTCTATGCTGAACTGGTATTTATTGTTAAATAGCCATTATATGAAGTTACAAACTCCATCTAGCTTCTTTATATCCCTCCTTCACATATTTGCACTTATGGCATTTTCCTGCCACCCCCTAATAAAGAACAAATCCCTCCAAAAAAACATGGTATAGTAGGTAAGGTTTCCTAAACACCAGAGTGTCCATGCTTGAACTGGGAAAAATAGAGTTTTAAAATTCTAATGAGCACTCACACCTTCAGCTGTGTCCCATACAGTTGCATTGAATATACTTGTTCAGTTGCAATGCATGTTAATATGCATCACAAAAAAAGTTTTATGAACACAAGTCCCATGTAGCAGGACCAGGAATATTTCTAACGTTATTAAACAACATTGTCCTGGAAATATGGTTCTTCAGAAATTATACATTTCACCTAGTTTTTGTTTAATATGAAGATTGTTGTATTATAGTGGAGGGGAGAGTTAAGGTATGACAGTTCCCACCATTTTGCACCACAATGAATAAATGAATATTGTATAAAATGCTATCTAGACTTCACTGAACTTGTCCAGCTATCTATGTTCGGACTTAAATCATCAACGTAATGAAGTTCACTCCACTAAGGGCATTTAAAAGTTTCCTAAGAGGTAGTCCTGAACCATAGACACGGCCATTGAACCAAGTATCTAACAACCTCTTGAAAAGCCTCCCAAATTCTCAGTTCATTGTATAAGTGTTGGTAAGGAGTTCCATAGTGTCCAGGACTTATGATGAAAAAATAGCTCTTAGTTAAAATTGTAGATTGGGATATTGTGACAAACAGATTATTGTTCCTAATAGGGTATTGTGGTTGCAGAACTTAATACCCAATATAGCAGCTAAGATTTAATTTTTAGGGCATTTGAAAACTAGGATTAAGTTCTGTCTTAGTAGTCTATACTCGGGATAAAAAGATGACAAGTATTCCATTCTGTTTCTGACTACGCACTATAACCTGTCTTGTAAAGGTCTTCTGTATATGTTCCAGTTTCTTCAGCTATGATACATTATGGGGACCAGAATAATTCATAGTGTTCTACAATAGGCTGCAGAATAGAGTTAATAAAGGGGGTCAAAACTCTCTCATTCCTACTGGAGACCCTAAGCAAGATGTCCCTGCTGTATCCAAGACATTTTCTTACAACTGCTTGAATTTGTTCAAATTTTAAAGCTAAGTTGATCAGAGCCCCCAAATCAATAACATGGGTGGCTGCAATTAGCATTTCATTGTCTAAGGCATAAGGCACTAGTTGTTGTTCTGAAAAATGCATCATCATGCACCTTTTAGTATTGAACCTCATACCATTAGATGCTGACCACTGCAGAATAGTAAAAAAAGTAGCCTTGAAGTACACCTCATTCATTGATATTATCTTCAACATCGGTATCATCAGCAAATTTACTTCATCAGATGTCCTCATGCTATGGAAATTCAGATATTAATAGGCAGAATGGTACAGACCCCAGCACTGAACCTTGCGAGACTCATATCTTAATACCTTTATAATTAGAGAAAAAGTTCTTAATCTTTACTCTTAATTTCCTATCCTTAATCCAATTTGTCACCCATCTTCTTATGTAGGTTTTGCTCTATATTTGTATCATCATTTTAGTATACTATCACAAGGCACTGAATCTTATGACTTCGCAAAGTCCAGATAAACTACATCAGCTGCAAGACTATTGTTATGGAACTAGTAATATTTTCATAAAAACAAAAAACAAAAATGGTTAAACAAGAGCCTCCTGCAAGAAAAGCATGCTGAAATATAGCAAGGCCATGCTTTAATAAATGCTGGAATAAATGACTGCAGCATGCTCAAAGCATTTCCCCAGCATACAAGTTAAAGCATTTGGCTTACAGTTGTCAGTAGTTGAACATGACTGACATTTGGGTACAAAAATTGTGATGATATGGGCAAGTGCCAGCATAACCAGGTGGGGTTTTGTAAAGAATGGTACATCCCTTGAATATTAAACTGATTTATACAAAGTGCTTGTGTTACAAATGTATTAGAACTGTATGTCATTTGTATATCAAAATGATTTTGTACAGATGCTTGTACTGAAAATGTATTTGTGAGCTTTGCTTATGTTGAAATGTATCAAGAGTGTACCCTGCTGAAATGAAGAGTAAGGTACATGTATTTTTGCAGCTGAATTAAATGTGTGTTTTAATAGAGGATACTGGCACAGCAGAGGTTAACTTTAAGAAAAATAAGGGAAATGTAAAGGAGCCATTAAAGGGGACTCCACAGTACTGAATAGGACTGGAGTCGCTGGGTCGGGGAAGAGCCTTTGTCCATTAGCTCAGTGAAATGAGGGGAGGCCCCAGGCACTGCCATAAACATTTAGATGCATCTTGTGGCTGTCTGTGCTAACTTCCTGTCTCAGCTTCTAAGGGAAATACTCTGAGAACCTAGAGTCAGATGACCAGATGATGTCATTCTGCCAGCCCTCTTGGAAATTATATTTTAGATATTACAAAGAGAAATCTCAGAATATTGAGTATTCTGTTTGGGAAGCCTGACTAAAATGACCCTTATCCATGGCATCTTGCCTTGCAGTAGTAAGTAACTTAACTAGGGTACAGTAAAATTCTCTAAGATTCAGTCAGGAATATAATGAAACTTAGTTTAGATATTGATTTTCTTTTTTTGTCTGAGTCTGTCCATCAATATTATTTTCAGTATTTTCCTGTGATCTGAACTCTGTGGTTTACTGTGAATATATATTCAGTATTTTCATACTCTTTTATTATTTATTATTAAATATATTTAAAACTTTTATTGTGACTGATCCTTGCAGAAAGTACTTAACCTCTGAGGGTGCTTTTATTTATTTGGTGACACTGTGGGGGCCACTCCAGAAAGACTAGCCATCTTGGTGAACTACTACCATTTGTATTAGTATTAATACTACACAGTATAATTAGATATCCTTTTAAGGGCCTTGTAGTAATAGACTGGTGGCAGTGATAACTACCTTGGAGTCTGTGCAAAGTTGGTGGAGCTTGTAATCTGTGCCAGCCTTTCTCAGGTGTGTGTTTGTGTGTGTATGTGTGTGTTTGTGTGTGTGAAAATTAAATCTTAAAGAGTGTGTGTGTCAGCTACTTGGGGAAAGGACACGAAGCACTGGATTTGTAGAGATTGTGCTGGAGGACTTAGCTTGGACACTTGGCTGAGGACCTAACCCTACAACTGTACCAGTAGGGACTCTTATTGGGAATCTGGAGGGAGACAGATATAGAGACATCCAGCTCCTGGGCTGAGTGTGCTCCCTGTGTGCACATAAGGGAGATTGTACTTGATGCAGAGAGGTCTGCATCTGGAAATACTGAGTGTATCCATTTGTTTTCCAATTGCATGTCCCTCTCCAGTGTCAGTGGTGAGAATTCAGGCTCCCTGTGGCCCAGCATGGGGATAACACATATTGGTGGCCATCACATATCAATAGCAGTGGTGGGCATCACATAAATGACAGTTACTTCTTTCCAGATACCTGGTGTATTGTCATCCTCCATGTCAAATATACCCTCAGGGCTTGCAACAGTTTGGCTTAATAGATTTTAATGTTTTGGTGATAACATCAACTGGAATTAATGGACTTTTACCTAAAAAGATAACATCCAAAGGGGATGAAATGCCACTAACTGCTAAGTTATCAAAACATCCATCAGAAAAAATTTAACCAGCCTTTCCAGCTCTGTAATAAATAGCTATCATATTTTAAGCTAATGCAAGAACTTGAGTCCTTCCCTTACAAAGGCTAGTGTTTGAACAATGCCTTGTTATTATTCCTGGAATGTTCAGCTAACCTTGACACATATGCACTTTATGTTCCTTCTACCAGTTTTTAAACGATATTTTTGCCCTATTATAGCAGGTGTTGTTTTCTATGTTTGGGAGCTTCTTTAAACTTATTCCATTGTTTCTGCTAACAATGGGAGGAAACCTGTCAATCAGGTCATAAATAAAGTCATAAAATGTTGTCTGTCTTTCATTTGTAGCCTTACCTTCCATACTAATCAAGTAATTCTATGACCTTAACTCAGGTTTTTATCTATAAATCATCTTTGTAAATCCACTTTCCTTCCAGCTTCTGTGTACCTGTGTAGCAACCTTGCATATTATAGAAAGATGGTCTGATTCCCCTGACTCTGATTCTGTAAAGCAACTAACAAGCTGAAATCCATTATCAAGCCAAATTACATCAAGGATTTTAACATTTGTAGTAAACACTTTCACAATCTGTAAGCAGTTATCCTGGATGCTATCTTCTATTACATGGTTAATCACTGCTGATGGCAAATGGCATACTGCAGTCAACTCCAGGTGCATTTATGTCAACTGTACTGAGGTTGTAACTGCTTACAAAATAGCTGTCTATATTCTGGCCCTACCTAGCATCCTGTACAGACTTTAGGTTGGGAGGCCCATTAAAATGTGCATCATCCTATTTTTCCCTGCCACTATTTATTCTAGCGACTAACAGTTCTGAGTAATCCTTTGTCCATAAAGTGGTAGATGTAAATTTGAGTGGCCCCAAAATCCGGACAACACCAAGAAAGGAGGGGGGGTGTCCATATTCATAAAGGACACCCACACCTCAAGGTTGGTGGCAACGCACGATGCATCGGAGACCATCCAGGTGCAATTAACCATAGGCAAGTCTGCTCTGCAATTTGTAGCATGTTACAGGCCACCCTCTCAAACTCAGGAACCTCACATGGCCTTCCTGAAAACATTGGAGGGGATAAATGTATCTCCAAACACCATCATACTAGGTGACTTCAACTACCCTAATATAGACTGGGAACACTACTCAAGCCCAAACACTCTAGCCCAAAGGTTCCTGGAGTTCATAAACTCAAATGCCATGGAACAACTAGTCACCATCCCCACAAGAGGAGAAAACATACTTGATCTCATTATCACGAACATGGGATCACAATGTTCAACACCGGAAGTATACCCCTCACTGGTGAGATCAGATCATAAACTAATCTCGCTGGAGGTCCTCATCCCGCCCCACCTGAAATAAAAAGACCACAGTGAAAACTTCTCAAAAGCCGACTTCACACTTCTAAAAACTAGCGTGGTCTCCTTTAAGGCCCCTGAGCCAGTGGTAAACATTACTCAAACCGCTGAATCACTTACAAATGTCTTCTACCAGCACCTACAGGACTGCATGGATCAGGCAATCCCAAACAAAACTAAGACTCTTTGTACCAAAGGCAAGCGTCCAGTCTGGTGGACCCCAGCCATAAACAAGCTCTACAACAAAAGGAGGAAGCTACTACAAGATAGAGCAAAATCCTTGAAAGGTAAGACACCTTTGATCATTATAAGTAAGAAACTAAGAGCTCTCATAAAATCATCCAAGGCAAATTTTGAGAGAAAAATCGCCAAGGACTCAAAAGACAATCATAAGCCCTTCTTTAGCTATGTTAGAAACCTAGGAGGAAACTCCCAGATATGCTCAGAATTAGTTCAAAATGATGTGAAGATTACTGAACCTACACACATTGCCAACATACTGGCTGACAGGTTCAGTGCAAACTTCTCCCCCCCCCAAAGGAGAGATATCTATACCAGAGGATTGTAGGCCCCCAAACATCTCCAACCCCCAGGTGAGAACTGCCCTCTCCAACGCAAAAACACAGCATCCATGGGACTGGATGGTGTCCCCGGCTGTGTGCTCCATGAACTCAATGAGGAATTAAACCCGCAGTTAGGACAGCTGTTTAATCTTAGCCTCACCTCAGGATACGTACCCAAGGAGTGGCACACGGTGACTGTGGTCCCACTTCACAAGGGCGGTGCCTCCACCGACCCTGGTAATTACCGTCCCATTAGCTTGACAAGCCTTATATGCAAAGCCATGGAGAGGATCATAATGGAACTCATAAATAAAGACATAGGGAACTTGCAGACTTTGGATCTAACCCAGTTTGGCTTTGTCAAAGGCAGATCATGCCTTTTAAACTTGGTTGACTTTTTCGAGATAGTCACCAAGGCCATTGATGAGGGAAAGGCAGTCCATACAGCCTACCTCGACCTGGCAAAGGCCTTCGACACAATACCCCACTCAGGTATCATCGAAAAACTCATCAGCTTGAATGTAAACCCATACATCACAAGATGGGTTGCAAACTGGCTAAGTGACAGAACCCACAGGGTCAGAGTTGCTGGAGCCATATCAGACTCAAAGCCTGTCACAAGTGGTGTCCCACAGGGCTCAGTCCTGGGTCCACTCTTGTTCGGCATCTACTTTTCTGAAGTACAAGCAAACACAGGAGGGTTATGGCTGACAAAGTTTGCAGATGACTGCAAACTGGGCCATAGTCGAAAACACATCTGACACAGATATCCTTCAGAAGGGCCTCACAGAAACGGATAACTGGTGCCAGAGCCATGGCCTAAAGTTAAACGCCAAGAAATGCATAGTCATACCCTTTGGGAAAAACAAGGTTACCCCTAGCTACCATATAGGTGGCAATCCACTGAGCACAGAAGAAGTCATCAGGGATCTGGGGACCCAGGTTGACAGTAGCCTTCGTTTGACACTCATGTTGCTAAAGTAGTTAGGAAAACCTTCTACATTGCCCACCTGATCATGAAGGGATTCACATCTAGATCAAGGGAGGTCATCGTCCCCTGTACTCATCACTCATTAGACCTATGATTGAGTACAATGCCCCAATCGGAATGTATCTGACCCGACACCTGCAGCAGCTGGAAAGGCCCCAAAAGTTCCTCACCAAAAGGATAAAGGGTCTCAAAATATGTCTTATGCTGCCCGACTGAAAGAACTCCAGCTCTATTCAGTCTCATACCGCTTGCTCAGAGGTGACCTGTGCCTGACATATAAGGCCATGTCAAACCCAGATTTGATGAATATGCTTCACCTCAAAAAATCTAGATCCCTCAGAACCACAAGGGCGGGAGACTTAAACCTTGACACGGTTATTAATAGAACGTGCTGGAGGGACAAATTCATCACCCAGAGACTCCCTATGCTGTGGAACAAAATCCTGGTACATGTGAGGCAGAGCACCTCGCTGGCCTTGTTCAAGAGGAATCTTGATCAATGGATGGGAGATCGCAGATATACCCCAGGGATTACTTCAGTGTCACTGCTTGACAGAGGCACAGCAAAATAATAGGCATAGTTTTATTCAAACTAAAGGGGTGGCGAAAGCCACATAACTATGGGCTAGGCTTATAAATACCCTTGGGCAGATAGCCTAGTATGAACCTATGAACCTATGAACCTATGAACATACGTTCAGACTCCCCCACACTTCTTATTCGCCCTGTACAAATAGTGTACTTTGAAAACCTAGTGGTGACATTGGTTCATTCTTCATGCTCACCATGTCTCAGTAATAAGTATGCCATAGTCGTCCTCAGCAATTCTTGCCTCTGTTTCTTTTACTTTGTTATTCACACTCCTGGAATTGACACATTTCAGGTGCTTTTTTATTTTTATTTATTTTTTGGTGAACTTGTTGCCTTTATGGGAGCTGGCCTAAAAAAGATTTGACTGAATTTGTGATTGTGTTATCAACCAGTCTATTCCCCTAATGTCTCAAATGGGTCTATATTAGATCACTGAATGCTTAAAAAAGCAAACGGTGATTAATCGACCCTATGTAAGCGAAAGCTTACAATTTCGAACTGTCAGAACAGCAATTTTTTTCCTAGGGGAAAAAAAAAAAATCGCTGTTTCAACAAATAAATACATAAAACACTTTAAACATTACATTAAGTAGGGAGCTTTGCACCCCACACCCCCCAATGTGGGGGCTGCACCTTCCACACACCCTTACTTAAATATACCAACTCCAAGACCGCACTACAGTGCCAAAAATGGCAAAGTAATGAAGTGGCCAAGCTAATTTTTTCCCAGGGAAAAAATTTGCTTAAAATCCGCTTCAATATTTTGCCATTTCAGGCTTTTGAGTTCGACCAAGATTCATTCGAAAGAATGCATCTTTGGTCTTCTAATAGGGAACCATGTCAAATGTAGGCTGCCCTTAAAGAAACAAGCTCTTTTTGCTTCAGGATCTTCCCATAAGGTGATAACCTTCAGAGGATTAACTAACAATTGCTTCCCA
>NC_056737.1:1115616509-1115664009 GCF_019279795.1 Protopterus annectens | reverse complement strand
GTGTAAGTGAGTTAGGGTTAGGGTGCAGGTAGGGAGTGTGCGGTAGTGTCGGACCTTAGGGTTAGGGTTTGGGTTAGGGCTAGTGGATATGTGTTGTAGTGTACTGTGGTGTTGACGTGTAGTGTGTCGGTGTTATGGTGTTCGGTGTTTCGCGTTGTCGGGTTTGTGTGTTGTCGGGTTTCTGGCGGTTATTTCCTGTATAATCGTATTAGAAGTAGACCCATATATATATATATATATATAGGTTCATAGGTAGGTATTAGGCTATTGGCCCTAGGTCCTATTTAAGCCTAGCCAAAAAGGTACCCTGGCTTCCGCCACCCAAGAAAATTATTTTCTTGTGCCCCTGTCGAGCAGAGCCACAGAGGTGATCCCCGGGGTGAATTTCCCATTTCCCATCTAATCATCAAGATTTTTCTTGAAGAGTGCTAATGAGGAACTTTGCTTGACATAGATGGGTAGTTTGTTCCAGAGTATGGGAAGTCTCTGGGACAGGAATCTATCCCTCCGGCATGTTCTGTTTATTGTGGTGACAAGGTTTAGGTCCCTAGAGCGTGTAGCTCAGAGGGATTGGGATTTTGTTAAGTGGAGCATGTCCAACAGCTCTGGGTTTGACATAGCTTTGTATGTTAGGCAGAGATCGCCTCTGAGTAGACGGAGTAAAGCTGGAGGTTTTTGAGACAGTCTGCGTAGGGCACCTGTTTGAGGCCAGTAATCCTCTTTGTGATGTATTTCTGCGGCCTTTCCAGTTGTTTTAAATGTCTTGTGAGGTACATATCAAAAGGGGCACTGCACTCTATAAGTCTAATGAGTGACAAATAGAGGGGAACAATCACCTCTTTTTGCCTGGATGAAAAAGCTTTTGTGATGAGGTGTGCCACATAGATGGATTTCCTGACTACTGTGACGATGTGATTATCAAAGGAGAGACTACTATCCACCTGTGTCTCAAGGTCTCTTATCACACTTTCAGTGTTACGTAGACTACCACCTATGTGGTAGCTCATGGGTATAGAGTTTTTACCAAAGGGGATGACAATGCACTTTTTGGCATTGAGCTTGAGGCCATGGCTTTGACACCAGGCATCTGTCTCAGTGAGGCCATTTTGTAGGATGTCCATGCCATTAGGAGTTTCAATTATGACTCCTAGTTTGCAGTCATCTGCAAACTCCATTAGCCAACGACCTTCTGTGTTAGCCAGTACTTCAGAAAAGTAGGTACCAAACAGGAGAGGACCCAGGACTGAACCCTGTGCTACTCCACTTGTCACTGGTCTGAAGTCAGATTTGGAGTCTGCTACTTTCACTGTGTGGGTTCTGTCAGTGAACCAGTTGGCAACCCATTTTGTGATATAGGGATTTATACCTAGTTTAGTGAGTTTATCTATAATTCCAGAGTGGTGTATGGTGTCAAAAGCCTTGGTGAGATCTAGATAGGCTGTGTGAACCACCTTGCCCTCGTCTATGGCTTTGGTGACTGCTTCAAAAAAGTCTGTCAGGTTTAGGAGATATGATCTGCCCTTTACAAACCCAAACTGGGTGGGGTCCAGAGTTTGGAGATTACCAATGTCTTTGTTTATAAGTTCCATGATGATACATTCCATGGCCTTGCAGACCAGGCTCTTTAGGCTAATGGGGCAGTAGTTCCCGGGGTCTGTGGTGGCTCCTGCTTTGTCGTGTGGGATAACTGTCGCCGTGCACCATTCAGTATGCACAAAGCCTGAGATGAGGCTATGATTGAACATGGTGCTTAGGTGGGGGGCCATTTCATTCTGTAGTTCATGTAGAACACAGTCTGGGATGTTGTCAGATCCCATGGATGCTGTGTTCTTGGTTTTGGAGAGTGTGGTTTTTACCTGTGCAGCCGTGATTACAGTAACTTTGCATTCTTCTGATATAGAGATGGGCCCTTTAGGGGGTGGGGGTGGGGGTAAAGTTAGCACTTAACCTATCTGCCATGATGCTGGCAATATTAGTTGGCTCTGTATATTTAGTGCCATTGTGCTGTAACTCAGAGCAGATCTGAGTGTTGCCATTGAGATTCCTGACATAGCTATAGAATCTGTTGTGGTTGTCTTCAGAATTAGTGGCAATTTTGTTTTCATAACTAGCTTTGGAGGATTTTATGAAGGGTCTCACCTTCTTACTGAGGCTGACCAGGGAGTTCCTCCAATCATGGGATTTTACTCTTTTTTGCAACAGTTTCTTTCTTTTGTTGTAGAGTTTGTTTATGACAGGGGACCACTAGATTGGCTTTCTGGTTTTGGAGGATAGCATCTTGGTTCTGTTAGGGATAGTACAATCCATGCACTCGAGTAAGTGCTTATAAAGTGCATTTGTGCAGGATTCAGCAGTCATACCTCTGTTGTCTGTTTGCATGGGTGTCATGAAGTTTGCCACTTCTGTCTTAAGAAGCGTGAAGTTGGCTTTGGAGAAATTTTTTATAGTGGGTTCCCTAATAGGGGGTGTGGGTGGTATGTGGATGTCTAGGCTGATCAGCTTGTGGCTGGATCTGACCGAGGAATTGACCTCTGGTGTGGAATACTGGTCACCTATGTTGGTAATGACCAGGTCTATGATATTGTTGCCACTGGTGGGTGTGTGGATAAGTTGATCCAAGGTGCTGTAATTTATGAATTCCAGAAAACGTTGAGCAAAAGAGTTGGTACATGAGTATTTTTCCCAGTTAATGGTGGGGTAGTTGAAATCGCCCATTATTAGAGTGTTGGGTTGTACCCTAATATTTTCCAGTGTATCAAGAAATGGGGAGTGGGAATCCTGGGGCATGGTGGGGATCTGTAGCAAGTTACAGTTTGGCTTGCGGTCTTCCCCAGAGTTAGTTGCACTTGGATAATCTCAGATGCATTATGCTGAACAACTAGCCTGGAGGTGTGGATATCCTTAATGAATATGGACATGCCTCCACCTTTAGTGTTTCGGTCCAGGTTAGGTGGCCGAAAGGTGTGGTATGAATTATAGCCTGGTAATGCAGGGATGTTCTCTGGAGCCTTGAACCAGGTCTCTGTCACTGCACAGATGTCAATGTTCAACATTTTAAGGAGTGCCTCGAGTGAATGCATTTTGAGGTTTAGACTTCTAGCATTGAGTAGCATTATCCTCAGATTTTGCTTGTTTGTATCTGTTACGGTGGTGAATTTGTCATTTGAACCTTGCCTAAAAAAAGGCACTATAGGATGTATATGGATCTATTTCAGTAGATCAAAATGTCAGATAACCTAAATTCAAATTCACGAGACTAGAAGATCACAATTTCATAACAACATTTTACCATGTTAAAACTTATAAGAATGAAACACCTACTGCGCATGTCTGACAACATTTGGAGTTTCTGAATGGTGATCGAGGAGCACAGAGAAAAACAACTGCTCCATTTAAACACTTGATTTAAAGTAAAAATACTAGGCTATCTGCCCTAGGGCATTCATAAGCCTAGCCAGAGTGTGTTTGGCTTTCACCACCCATTTTAAATTAATTTTGCTATGCCCTTTTTTGAGGTTAGTATACTGTGCCTCTGTCTAACAGTGACACAGAAGTGATACCCAGGGTAAACCTATGATCTCCCATCCACTCATCAAGATTCCTCTTGAAGAGAGTCAATGAGGGACTCTGCCTAACCTGGACTGGGATTTTATTCCAGAGTGAATGGAGCCTCTGGGTTATGAATCTGTCCCTCCAGCATGTCCTATTTATTTCAGTGCTGAGGTTCAAGTCTCTCGAGCGCGTAGCTCGATGGTATTTGGATTTTCTGAGGTGCAGCATGTCCATTAATTCCGGGTTGTACATGGCTTTATATGTCAGGCACAGATCGCCTCTGAGCAGGCGGTATGCCACTGAGTAGAGCTGAAGTTTCTTTAACCGGGCAGCATATGGCATTTGTTTGAGCCTTTTGATCCTCTTGGTGAGGTACTTTTGGGGTCTTTCCAGTTGCTGCAGGTGTCTGGTAAGGTACATTCCAAAAGGGGCATTGTACTCAATTATGAGCCTGATGAGGGATGAGTAAAGGGGCACGATGACCTCCCCTGATCTAGATGTGAATCCCTTCATGATTAGGTGGGCTATATAAAATGTTCTTCTAACCACTTTGGCCATGTGGTTGTCAAATGATTGATTGCTATCAACTTGGGTCCCCAGGTCCCTAATTACTTCTTTTGTGCTTAATGGATTACCACCTATGTGGTAATTTGTGGGCACTTTGTTTTTGCCAAAGGGGATGACTATACACTTTTTGGCGTTTAGCTTGAGGCCATGGCTCTGGCACCAGTTGTCTGTTTCTATGAGGCCCTTTTGAAGGATGCTTGTGTCGGCTGGAGAGTCGATTATGGCGCCCAGTTTGCAGTCATCTGAGAACTTGGTAAGCTACAGTCCTTCCGTGTTGGCCTGTACCTCCAAGAAATATATACCGAACAAGAGAGGTCCCAGGACTGAGCCTTGCGGGACGCCACTTGTAACTGGTTTGGAGTCTGACATGGCTCCAGCAATTCTAACCATATGGGTTCTGTCCTTGAGCCAGTTTTCAACCCATCTAGTGACATAGGGGTTTATATTTAAGCTGGTGAGCTTATCTATAGTGCCCGAGTGGGGTATTGTATCGAAGGCTTTTGCGAGGTCCAGGTAGGCTGTGTGGACCACCTTCCCCTTGTCAATGGCCTTGGTGACTGTTTCAAAGAAATCGACCAGGTTTAAGAGGCAGGATCTGCTCTTAACAAAGCCAAACTGGGTAGGATCCAGTGTCTGTAGGTCCCCAATATCTTTATTTATGAGGTCCATGATGATCCTTTCCAGATCGTGGTGCAGTGAAGCTTGACTAAATTTACCCTTTTCTCCACTGTAGTGCGATCTTGAAGTTGGTATATATAATTGCAGGGGATGTGGGGGTGCAACCCACCACACTGGGGATGCATGTGGCTTGCCACCCTGCAAAAATGCTGAATACAATAGAGAAGATCCATATATACACATATATACAGATGGATATAGGTACATATCAATTACATTTTGTTGTTCAGTTTTGACAACCGATTTATAACACTCAGTTTGAAAAGGGCTTTTTTAATAAATGAATGAAATTTGCATGACTTTCCCATATCAGTAAGTCATTACGTCATATTGCTCAGTGACAAGGCACTCATCTGATATGTTGTATGAACCATATCAAACAGGTTCAAGAACACCATGTACTTGTAAGCATGACGAGTGAGGGAAAAATGCAGAGCTTTGACCAGTTTGCCTACCTTGGAAGTTGTTTGAGGGCATTTCCCAGTCTTTTTGCCTAGAAGCTTCTGTCGCCCATAAAATCAAATAAATTCCAATGAGAGCTGTATAAATAACTTAGCAGGGAATCATGTAACTCACTATTACAGAAGTGAGAAGCCCAAGTCAGAGTCTCTTGTAGAGGAACCCTGTGTGAATGCTGGTTGTGTGCAGAACAATCAGCGGAACACTTTCAACAATAGTGCAGTTTAACACTTTCGCACTGCAATGCAACCTCAGATCAGGTATTTGTAAGTTTGGGGGAGTGGAGGGATGCAGGGTTCTTACTCTGTATAAAAAAACAAAAAAACTTTCCTTTGTTGGTAGGTTGGGATGGTGGCCTAATGGTTAAGGTGTTTACCTTACAAACACATGGTGCAGAATTTGAGTCTCACAAGGAATAATTGGCTATGCTTAAAATGGCTTGCAAGGGTAGTTAGCTTAATACTAACATAGGAACCTATTGATGTTCACTGGAAGTACTTGAAGTCATGTTTTTTTCAATGTGTCAGTGTTCAAGTTACTTGTTTTCAATCAATCGACAAGAAACACTCATCCAGATCCATTTTACATTTAATGCCAGGAGGAGTATAAAATAGGTTAAGAAAACACCCCACATTGCATTTTGAAGGCGTCTTTAGTACTGCATAACACTCCCCATCAAACAGCATATTGTTCAACAGGTTGGTATAGGGAAAATGCTACACTAAGAAGTCAGTTTAGTAGGTATGATACTGAGACGGAAATATGTAAAATAATTAATAAATGGGATAGCTTTGCGTTAAAGGATGGGAAGAATTTTCTTTTTTTCTTTATAAAACTGTGGTAGGAAAACAACCACAATGAGTCCGAGTATGAAATGGAAGCCACAGTGTTGCCAGGAGACTTTTATGAAGAGAACAGATTTAATTTTCACATGTAGGTCTTCACTCCCAACCTTTTCTTAACAGGCTTTGATCTTCCTCTCTCATTATTTAACCACCCCTGTGGTTATATCTTGGAAGTAAAAATAATACTTGAGCTGCTGCATTTCTGACATCTAGGTCTCCTATTACAGCACACTTTGGTTCTGTGGCAGTGCAATAGTACCTTATAAACATGGGTAATACTCCTCATGATGGGGAGGGGCCAGCTACTTCCTGTGATAGTGTAGTACCACCTTATAAATGCAGAAACAGGGTCCAAAGTATTAGTCCCCATAAAATCATTTTAGCTAGCAGATCTAGAAGACTCTTTCTCTGATACCCTCCTTATGGGAGGAATAAAGATGCCTTGTTGACGTTTCAAGCAGTTTATTCAGTTAAGTAGGCAGATATTGTTGCTCTACTGAATGTGCTATATTTTTTCTGTCAGTGTAACAGCAATGCATGTCCTTTATTTAATCTTCAAAGACCTGAAGTTTAAAATGCTCAGATGACTTGTCCAAGCTGACAGGTTGCCTGCTCTGAGGTCTGACCCTGTAATCCCATGTTCAAAGATACTTCTTTAAAGTACAATTAAGTTTCATACAAAATATGAACAGAATGAGACAAAAAGTGGCGATGGGAGTAGCTGCAAAAGATACCTGGCATATTTTTATAAGTGCAATCTGCACGGATCCATATTCAGGACAAAGTCAGCTACTAAACGGATGGGGTTTATGGTGCCCCAGTTTTCTAAAAACTGGTCTTCTAAGTGTTTGTTCCCCCAGTTATCACTTCAAGACAACATTGTAAATGTAGTCTGTTAATTTTCAAGAGTACAATTTTTGTTTTATGTTCGAAATATGATTTTTCACTAAGACACATGTCAATAAAAACAAATTCCTTATTATGAAATAAAATTAACTCTCAGCAGCGCTGTTTACCTTGTTTAAAAAGCTGACCATTGTATGCCTAGCATTTTCTGTGCACACTTTCTGTTCTTGTATATTTCTTCCAAAGTTCAAATTTTGACCAAATAAACTCTGCTGTTTATGACCATTATTAGTGTAAATTTTATGTGTGCAAGGAATAGATGACTGAATATTCCCAATGGAGTTACAAAACTGAAGTGATTTAGCAGATGTGTCTGTGGAAAATCACTGCCCCCTGCTGGCTACAGTAAAATCTGACATTCAAAAAGGATACCTTTCTAGAACACATCGGTAAAAATGAGTATAGGTGGTCTGTTCATGCATAAAATTCCAAGATGCATTCAAACTCAAATATTAATTTTAAAGTAATCTGGCAACACTGAAGGAGGAAATGTTATCCTTTTACCTTTTTAGGGAAGTAAATATTGTGGGAAGAAATATCCAGGGAATTGTTATGGCTAGGCTTGTACAAACCCTAGGGCCGACAGCCTAGTACCAACGTATGAACCTCTAGAAAATTTTGCAGTAATTTTTAAGTGCCAGACTGCATTACATCCTTTTATATTTTACTAGTCTGTATTCTTCATATTTTTTTTTCACATTAGAAATAATATCATTTACCATATGTGGCAAAGAAATATGACTGTGTTTTTGGTAATGAATGGCATCAGTTAAATAAAATACTTGTAAAAAGCACATAAGGGATATAAGGAATGTTGTACAGGAATTTAAGGCATTCAACCCACTGAGTTTAGTCAGACAAAATGAGTCACATTTCCCCAGCTGAGGAAGCTTTAAACCACAGTCATGAATGTCTCCAGAGCTTGCGGTTTAACTTAGGTTATACAGAAAGTGAAGCTCAAAGCACTGTAGTGCAGGTCCTGTCCTCTGTCTTCTTTCTGAGACAGACAGAAGAGACAGAACTTTTGATTTAGCTGATCACTATTTGCTGGATTTGTTTGGGTGAGTCATTTAGGATCCAGTACAATCAAACCCGATAAGCATATATGGATCTCTTTAACAACAGTATTTAAATGTATCATTTTCGGGGGGGGGGTGACATTCTCCTCCTCAGGGGCTGCAATAGCCTAGCTCTCATATTACTTTGTGAAGACATCAGTTCATCTAACATCTCTGCACACTGGAGAAACCACAGCTCTGTGGAACATTGTGTTACATAAGGTTAGATGTCTTTAAATCTCGTTGGATTGCATGCTGTTGTCATCCTCTACCAATGTACTGTACACCAAGCTCCTCCTGAATTTAAATATATATATTCAACATATGGGATTCTCCGTCCTTTCTGTTTTTTTGTTTTTTTTAATTTAGGCACTCTGACCCAGAATAAACTACACAAAGTTACAAAAAGTCAAAGGAAGAGTGTCAGAATTATATCAGCAGTCCTTCACTGAGCACAAACAAAAATTTCCACCACACTGCTTTTGATAATATGATCTCCAAACCCTTACAAATTGAAACTATAGACACTGGTTTTACTATACTGCTATGATAACTGTTTTGAAAAACATTATCAGCCCTTGTAATGAATTTTGCATTTGTTGCTTGTGTGATCAGCACTGCAAAACCTACTGAAGATACAGCTCTGTAACAGTACCATATAGCATGCAGCAAGATGGTGTATTTCATGAAAATAACTGAAACGATTTTTGTGTTATGAAAAAGTAGTATAGCTGCTCAAAAAATACCCATCTGTTGTTAATATTTGTTGCTTGACAACTGTTAACAGCCTTTACCTGTAATTAAAAGGATCTCTGCTCTTCTGTTAAGGACGTGCATATTGCCAGATAATAATATTAAGATTATGGTTAAGCAATGGTCCTGCTAACCTTTGTAGGTTACTGTATAATGGTAGCTAAGAGGGTTATGCCAAACAATATGTTTTTAAAAGAAAGAATCTTTTAAAATCATTGCCATTAAAGAAAAAATATTCAGATGACTTTTACTTCTGCAGAGATTGTGCATATTGACTGATATTGGTGGATTGTAATGAGGTTTGAATGGCCTTTTATGGCTGACATGTGTGGGTAACTTTATCATTATTGGTTCACATTTTTTTGTTTCATTACTAACTGAAACAATGAGTAAAAAGGTCACACAGACAAACCAATCAGTAAAAACTAATAGAAAAATATAACCAAGCTAGAGTTTCCACTGTGTGATTCCTTAAACCTCTTCTATTAGAGGCATATGTGATATATGCAAATGACCGTTTAAGGACATTAGGTGTTTCATCTATGTGGCAGTTCTGAATGCCCATGACTTTTTTTCTTTTTAATTCTGTTATGGACAAATTCAGGCCAATAAAGCCAAACCCCACTAGCTGTGGACATGGATGTTTCAGCCTTCTTATGGCTTCATTAGCACAGCATAAGTGGAATGTTTGGCTAACCTTTAGAAACACAGAATTGTCGTACCCAGCTAATGTCCATTTTTTACCGATTGGTTTGTCTATTTGACCTTTTTACTCATTGTTTTAGTTTGTTAGTCATGATATGTTGTAGACACTCTAATGGTTATGGACATCAGCTGCGTACGACAACCCTATGTTTCTAAAGATTAGCCAAATAGTCCACTTATGCTGTCCTGATGAAGCCATAAGAAGGCTGAAACATGCATGTCCACAGTTAGGGGGTTTAGCTTTATTGGCATGAATTTGTCCATAATAGACTTAAAAAGAAAAAAGTCATCGGCATTCAGAACTGCCATATAGCTGAAACACCTGTTGTCCTCAAAGGGTCATTTGCATATATCATATGTGCCTCTAATACAAGACGTTTAAGGAATCACAAAGTGGAAACTCTAGCTTGAATAGATTTTTTGTTTCATTTTTTTTTCATTACTTACTGGGAAAAATGTTCAAAACTATAAATTTAAAACACTCTCTAACAAGTGATGCTGTATTATACAAGGAATATAATTTAATACAATCAGGAAGGTGAATCAAAGAACACATGCATGTATGCATGGTCCTCAAGCATGTATGCAAGGGGTATGTAGTTTGAAAACAGCCCAAAGGTAAAATTAATCCACCACTGGCCAGATGCATTTTCTGTAAATGTGGGTTTCAGTGCCATTTCAAGGGCACATAAGTTTACTTACTCTTTATGCTAAATCTATTTTCATTCTGAGACTGCAATATTTTGTTTAGCTATAAATTTTGAAATAACAGTTATAAATTAAATCCAAATATTTATAATCATTGTAGAAGTAGTGAAGAATATAGAAAGCACAGTGACAGGTTTGAGCAGTGTTTATGGTAACTGGGGGTAAATAGCCAAATAATGAGACACTGGAATAGCTGCGGGGATGGGGGGCAATCTATTACCCTACCTAGGGCTCCATTTAACCATGATCTGGCTCTGGTGTCTAGTTAGACATCTTGCTCAGACTGAAACAGTTAAGCAGTAGAGATTTAGTGCCAACACATTGAGGATTACATTTATTCGTTAATGCCAGCTATTAGAGATTTATACTTTTTATTGCCCAACAAATGTGTTGATGCAAAACCTGTTATTTTAGTAACTTTTAAAAGTGAATTAAAGTAATATTAAAAAAAAAATTCCCTGATTTTGGTTTCCGTCAGTATTGTTGGGTGTGTCCAGAATGTTTGAACAATAAAGCCAAGAGGTAAGGGCTGTGCTGCTGTTGTGAGACTGTAATGTAGGGCCTTAGATAGGTGCATGATTCCATACATTTACAATCTAAACTACAATGTGTGGAGCTGCTTGAACTGTTCCATGAACATGGTTTGCCCCTGTGCTCCTGATGAAGGTCTCCAGTGCCACATATTAGGCTGCTGCCATTCCACTCGGATGGCATAGCTGACATCATTTGCTCATTCCCACAATCTTAAGTCGGCTCTTCCAGCACCAGTTGCCTGGATCATACTTAGGGTTTTATCCGTTAGCATTATGCAGATGGCTGCAGTCAAATACAACACACGGTGCAGACTAACATTAATATCAAATATTAAACCATATCAGCATCCCAGAAAGCAAAACACAGTCCTTCTGCATAGTATGTAGCAATGTTCCTCTAAAATAAGCACTTCCTTCATGAATAATTATGTATCTAGAGTCACAAGCTGTGACACTTACATTTTAGGACATAAGCTAAAAACCTTCCTTTGGCTACTGTTGCATAGAATTACTTGGTAAGAAAACATCGATTGTGTTCCTTGAATTTCCTTTTCCAGTTGTGTGAATGAAGCATTTCCTATGCCTCAAAAGCTTCTTGTTTGCTTTTCCTTTTACTCTCAAATAAAAGATTAGAAGAGTTTAATTTCAGCCTTTTTCTTTGACTTTTCCATACCCTGTTGTGCAAGAAGCAGGCTAGACAATCAGTAAGTAGATAAACTGGACATGTTTCAGGAAGTGGTGGCAAACTGTCCCTTATAACTATATAAATATCATGAGAGGTATATCCTGTCCTCTCTGAAGTCAAAGAAGCCAGTCATCATTGGTGAAAACAAAAAATTGCTGAGGCTGTGAGGAGCATATCTATCAATCATGTTATGGCAGTCTTGCAGACTAAGCCAAATAAGATCTCCTTATATCTTATTTTTCCTTAGTGCTGTTCAAGCAGATCATATTTTTCTTAGTATTGTTATAGCAGAGAAGAGAGCACATCAGTCAAGAAATGTAATGTAATATGCATATTCCTGCATCTTGCCATTATGGATATTGGGTGCGCAGTGGCATAGCGTGGGGGGATGCTGATACGCTGAGTGTTCCCTACACTAAAAAATCCTGCTCAGTTGATCTTTTTATTCCTTAAACAAAGATAATAATAAAGACTTTCTGTATTATTATTATCATCGTTTAGGCAATATGAAATAAGAATGATGAAGTGGGAGCAGGAACTCATTTTGAAGGATAAAAGTTTAAAAGAAAAGTTATTTAAACACTTACAAGTGAAACATGTCAGCCAAGTCACACTGAATTCGCACCAAGTCGAGTCTCACAGAGGCTTCAACTTATTTCACTGTACATGCACCCAAAATGTTATTTACTGCCAAAAGTCCTTGGCAGGGAATGCTAGCGCATGTTAGTAATAGGATAGAGAGAGTTGGTGGTGTACAATTGCACATGGCTCTCCTGCATACTACATGACTTGCATGGAACAATCAGTTGGTGCCATGGTGGCAATATTCAATGTTGAGACATGCAGTTCCCAGATTTCTGAATTTTCAAGGGGCAAAAGGCAGCAGGTAAATTGTTTAATGCCACACAATGGAATGTACAGATCTTTGCCACGTACTTTTGGTCTATTCCTCATAAAATATGTGGTTTTCTGGCAAATGAATATGTGGAACATAGCTTTAATCCTTCTGTCTTAGAGTGAGGAACACTACCTTTAATGTGAAACAGAGGCAAAATGTGGAACACCTACAAACATGTTATTAATAATTTTAGTTAGGAAGGTCATAGTATGATTAAAATGTGTTAGTTATACACACCTCTTTTGATGAATTAATGTGATTCAGTATTCATAGCTCTGAACCTTTCAGCTCCAAAATATGGAACATAATGCAGAACAAATGGGCAAAATGTGGAACAGCTTACTAACAACTTCAACTAGGACTCTCATAGAATGGTTAAAATGTGTTATTTTATACTTGTACAACATTCTTTTACTGAATCAATATGATTCAGTACTATTTATAATTGATATCAGTTAAAAAAATCTTACCACTAAATATTGTAACACTGCATCATCTAGGACCAGACTAATGATCACCAAAGAGCATGTGGCCTGTTTCTCAACTTGGGACTAATGCTGCTTTTTTGCTTCTGGTAAGAGAAAAAGCAAAGAAAACTTGTATCCCAGCAGCATGAAGCTGTAGTGAGACCAGCACTAGTAGTAGCCAGACAGTAGCCATTCAGGAGAGTCCCCTAGGTTAATAGGTGTGTACTAGGCTAATGGCCCTGGAGCCTTTACAAGCCTAGCCCAAAGAAGTGCCCTGGCATCATGCCGCCTGACATTAGTTCCTAGTACCTCTGTCAAGCAGAGCCACTGGCGTGATCCCTGGGGTGAACTTTCTATTTCCCATCCACTCAATAAGATTCCTCTTGAAGAGGGCCAGTGAGGTGCTCTGCTTGATATGTATGGGAAGTCTATTCCAGGCCATGGACAGTCTCTGGGTTATGAACCTGTCCCTCCAGCATGTTCTGTTGATTGTGGTAATGAGGTTGAGGTCTCTGGAGCATGTGGTGAGGAGGGATTGGGATTTATTTAGATGTAGCATTTTTAACAGAGCTGGGTCAGAAATAGCTTTGTAAGTCAAGCAGAGACTGCCTCTTAGTAGATGATATGACAGAAAATAGCTGGAGTTTTTTGAGTCTGTCTATGTACGAAATGTGTTTAAGGTCTAGGATCCTCTTTGTAAGGTACTTTTGTGGCCTTTCCAGCTGTTGCATGTGTCTAGTGAGGTACATGCCAAATGGGACATTATACTCTGTGATTGGCCTAATGAGGAAAGAGTAGAGAG
Organism: Protopterus annectens; assembly: GCF_019279795.1. Taxonomy (NCBI): domain Eukaryota; kingdom Metazoa; phylum Chordata; order Ceratodontiformes; family Protopteridae; genus Protopterus; species Protopterus annectens. The sequence continues at coordinate 1,115,650,393 of NC_056737.1, read as the reverse complement.
AGATGATGACCTCTTTCTTCCTGGATGCAAAACCCTTGGTAATGAGATGTGCCACATAGAAGGACTTTCTGACCCCAGTGGCAACGTGGTGGTTGAAGGAGTGGTTGCTGTCAACCTGTGTCCCCCGATCTCTTATAATGCCTTCAGTGTTTAGTGGGCTCCCATCAATGTGGTAATTAGTGGAATCTGAGTTTTTCCCAAAGGGGATGATGACAAATTTTTTGGCATTAAGCTTAAGGCCATGGTTTCAACACCAGTCATTGGTCTCAGTGAGGCCTTTCTGTAGGATGTCTACATCACTTGGGGAATTAATAATGGCTCTCAGCTTGCAGTCATCTGCGAACTTGGTCAGTCAAAGTCCCTCCATGTTGGCCTGGACTTCTGAGAAGTAGATGCCAAACAGGAGATGACCCAGAACCGATCCCTGTTGGACTCCACTCAAGACTGGTCGGCTGTCTGACTTGGTCTCCGCTACTTTCACACTGGGGGTTCTATCTGTGAGCCAATTTGCAACCCACCTCGTAATATAGGGGTTGATGCCTAGTTTGGTGAGTTTATCAATAATTCCCGAGTGGGGAATGGTATCAAAGGCCTTGGCCAGATCAAGGTAGACTGTAGGAACTGCCTTGCCCTCATCCGCAGCTCTGGTGACTGACTCAAAGAAGGCAACCAGGTTGAGCAGGCATGATCCACCATTCACAAAACCAAATTTCATGGGATCTAGAGATTGGAGATTCCCTATATACTTGTTAATTAGGTCCATGATTATGGGTTCCATAGCCTTACATATCAGGCTCATCAGGCTAATGGGGCGATAATTCCCAGGGTCAGTATTCACTCCCCCTTTATGGAGAGGGATGACTGTAGCAGTGCACCATTTGGTAGGGACAAAGCCTGAGGTGAGGCTGTGACTGGGCACACAGATGTGTTGCCAGTTCACTTTGTAGTTCATGCAGAACACATCCAGGGATATTGTCGGGTTCCATGGAACCTGTATTCTTGGTCTTGGACAATGCAGCTTTAACCTGTGCTGCAGTAATGCTGGGTGCCTGGCATTCCTCCAGTATTGTGATTGGTCCTTTAGGTGGGGAGATGGGGTAAAGTTGGCACTGAATTTGTCGGCCAATATGTTGGCAATATCTGTTGGCTCAGTATAGGAGGTACCATTGTGCAATAACTCAGAGCAAATCTGGGTATTGCCGTGGAGATTTTTGATATAACTATAGAAGACTTTGTGGTTGTTTTTAGTGTCTGCTGCAATTCTGCCTTCATTGCTGACTTTAGAGGTTTTGATAGGTTCATAGGTTTATACTAGGCTATCTGCCCTAAGGCATTTATAAGCCTAGCCCAAAGTTTTGTGGCTTACGCCACCCCTTATGTTAAAAAATACTGTGCCCATTAGTTTGTTGTGCCTCTGTCCAGCAGTGACACAGATATGATTCCCGGGGTAAACCTACGATCTCCCATTCACCGGTCAAGCTTTCTCTTGAACAGAGCCAGCGAGGTGCTCTGCCTCACATGGACCGGGATTTTATTCCACAGCATAGGGAGTCTCTGGGTGACAAATCTATCCCTCCAGCATGTCCTATTTATATCCGTGCTAAGGTTTAAGTCGCTTGCTCTAGTGGATCTGGTAGATTTGGATTTTTTGAGGTGGAGCATGTCCATTAATTCCGGGCTGGACATGGCCTTGTATGTCACGCACAGGTCACCTCTGAGCAGGCGGTATGCGACTGAATAGAGCTGGAGCTTCTTCAGTCTGGCAGCATATGACAGATTTTGGAGTCCCTTTATCCTTTTGGTGAGGAACTTTTGGGGTCTCTCCAATTGCTGCAGGTGTCGGGTGAGATACATCCCGAATGGGGCATTGTACTCGATCATTGGTCTGATAAGTGAAGAGTACAGGGGAACAATGACCTCACTTGATCTGGATGTGAATCCCTTCATGATCAGGTGGGCAATGTAGAAGGTCCTTCTAACCACGTTAGCAATGTGAGTGTCAAAAGAAAGGCCATTGTCAACCTGGGTCACCAGGTCCCTGATAACCTCTTCTGTGCTTAATGGATTGCCACCTATATGGTAGCTTGGGGTTACCTTGTTTTTCCCGAAGGGTATGACTATACATTTTTTGGCATTTAACTTCAGGCCATGGCTCTGGCACCAGTTATCAGTTTCCGTGAGACCCCTCTGAAGGATATCTGTGTCCGATGTACTTTCTACTATGGCACCCAGTTTGTAGTCATCTGCAAACTTTGTCAGCCATAGTCCTCCTATGTTTGCCTGTACTTCTGAGAAGTAGATGTCGAACAACAGGGGCCAAGGACTGAGCCTGTGGGACACCACTTGTGACCGGCTTGGAGTCTGACATGGCGCCAGCAGCTCTAACCCTGTGGGTTCTGTCCTTTAGCCAGTTTGCAACCCATCTTGTGACATATGGGTTTACATTTAAGCTGGTAAGTTTCTCTATAATACCCGAGTGGGGTATTGTGTCGAAAGCTTTTGCAAGGTCAAGGTAGGCTGTATGGACTGCCTTTCCCTCATCAATGGCCTTGGTGACTGTTTCGAAGAAGTCGACCAAGTTCAAAAGGCATGATCTGCCCTTGACAAAGCCAAACTGGGTCGGGTCCAATGTCTGCAAGTCCCCTATATGTGGGTTTAGTTCCTCGTTGAGTTCGTGTAGCACACAGCCGGGGACACCATCCGGTCCCATTGATGCTGTGTTTTTAGCTTTAGAGAGAGCAGCTTTCACCTGCGCATTTCAGATGTCTGGGAGGCTACACTCCACTGGGATAGTTATCTCTCCTTTTGGGGGGAGAGGGGCATGAAGTTGTCGCAGAACCCGTCTGCCAGTATGATGGCAATGTCTGTGGGTTCAGTGATTTTTGTATCATTTTGGACTAATCCTGTGCATATCTGGGAGTTTCCACCCAGGTTTTTAACATAGCTGAAGAAGGCCTTATGATTGTCTTTGAATCTATTGCAATTTTTCTCTCAAAGTTGGCCTTGGATGATTTTATGAGTGCTCAGATTTTTTACTAATAATGATCAAGGGTGTCTTCTTTTATGGATTTTTCTATCATGTAACAGCTTTCTCCTCTATTGTAAAGTTTGTTTATGGCTGGGGTCCACCAGACTGGACGCTTGCCCTTGGTGGAAAGAGTCTTGGTTTTACTAGGGATTGCCTGATCCATGCAGTCCTGGAGGTGTTCAGAGAAGGCATTTGTAAGGGCTTCCTGAAACTTGGATTGTGGTTTCCACTCGCTCGGGGCCTTGAAGGATACCTTTCACACCAGTCTTGAGTAGTGTGAAGTTGAGACATGCAGTTCCCAGATTTCTGAATTTTCAAGGCAAAAGGCAGTGGTAAATTGTTTAATGCCACACAATGGAATGTACAGATCTTGCCATGTACTTTTGGTCTATTCTCATAAAATATGTGGTTTTCTGGCAAATGAATATGTGGAACATAGCTTTAAACCTTCTGTCCACCTACAAACATGTTATTAATAATTTTAGTTAGGAACGTCATAGTATGATTAAAATGTGTTAGTTATACACCTCTTTTGATGAATTAATGTGATTCAGTATTCATAGCTCTGTACCTTTCAGCTCCAAAATATGGAACATAATGCAGAACAAATGGGCAAAATGTGGAACAGCTTACTAACAACTTCAACTAGGAAGCTCACAGAATGGTTAAAATGTGTTATTTTATACTTAATACAACATTATTTTAATGAATTAATACGATTCAATATTATTTATTATGGATATCAGTTAAAAAAATCTTACCACTAAATATTGTAACACTGCATCATCTAGGACCAGACTATTGATCACCAAAGAGCATGTGGCCTGTTTCTTAACTTGGGACTAATGCTGCTTTTTTGCTTCTGGTAAGAGAAAAAGCAAAGGGAAATTGTATCCCAGCAGCATGAAGCTGTAGTGAGACCAGCACTAGTAGTAGCCAGGCAGTAGCCATTCAGGTGAGTCCCCTAGATTAATAGGTGTGTACTAGGCTAATGGCCCTGGAGCCTTTACAAGCCTAGCCCAAAGAAGTGCCATTAGTTCCTAGTCCCTCTATCAAGCAAAGCCACTGGAGTGATCCCTGGGGTGAACTTTCTATTTCCCATCCACTCAATAAGATTCCTCTTGAAGAGGGCCAGTGAGGTGCTCTGCTTGATATGTATGGGAAGTCTATTCCAGGCCATGGGCAGTCTCGGGGTTATGAACCTGTCCCTCCAGCATGTTCTGTTGATTGTGGTAATGAGGTTGAGGTCTCTGGAGCATGTGGTGTGGAGGGATTGGGATTTGTTTAGATGTAGCATTTTTAACAGAGCTGGGTCAGAAATAGCTTTGTAAGTCAAGCAGAGATTGCCTCTTAGTAGATGATATGACAGAAAATAGCTGGAGTTTTTTGAGTCTGTCTATGTACGAAATGTGTTTAAGGTCTAGGATCCTCTTTGTAAGGTACTTTTGTGGCCTTTCCAGCTGTTGCATGTGTCTAGTGAGGTACATGCCAAATGGGACATTATACTCTGTGATTGGCCTAATGAGGAAAGAGTAGAGAGAGATGATGACCTCTTTCTTCCCAGATGCAAAACCCTTATTAATGAGATGTGCCACATAGAAGGACTTTCTGACCACAGTGGCAACGTGGTGGTTGAAGGAGTGGTTGCTGTCAACCTGTGTCCCCAGATCTCTTATAATGCCTTCAGTGTTTAGTGGGCTCCCATTAATGTGGTAATTAGTGGAAACTGAGTTTTTCCCAAAGGGGATGATGACACATTTTTTGGCATTAAGCTTAAGGCCATGGTTTCAACACCAGTCATTGGTCTCAGTGAGGCCTTTCTGTAGGATGTCTACATCACTTGGGGAATTAATAATGGCTCTCAGCTTGCAGTCATCTGTGAACTTGGTCAGCCAAAGTCCCTCTGTGTTGGCCTGGACTTCTGAGAAGTAGATGCCAAACAGGAGAGGACCCAGAACCGATCCCTGTTGGACTCCACTCAAGACTGGTTGGCCGTCTGACTTGGTCTCCACTACTTTCACACTGTGGGTTCTATCTGTGAGCCAATTTGCAACCCACCTCGTAATATAGGGGTTGATGCCTAGTTTGGTGAGTTTATCAATAATTCCCGAGTGGGGAATGGTATCAAAGGCCTTGGCCAGATCAAGGTAGGCTGTATGAACTGCCTTGCCCTCATCCACAGCTCTGGTGACTGACTCAAATAAGGCAACCAGGTTGAGCAGGCATGATCCACCATTCACAAAACCAAATTTTGTGGGATCTAGAGATTGGAGATTCCCTATATACTTGTTAATTATGTCCATGATTATGGGTTCCATAGCCTTACATATCAGGCTTGTCAGGTTAATGGGGCGATAATTCCCAGGGTCAGTATTCACTCCCCCTTTATGGAGAGGGATGACTGTAGCAGTGCACCATTTGGTAGGGACAAAGCCTGAGGTGAGGCTGTGATTGGGCACACAGATGTGTTGCCAGTTCACTTTGTAGTTCATGTAGAACACATCCAGGGATATTGTCGGGGTCCATGGAACCTGTATTCTTGGTCTTGGACAATGCAGCTTTAACCTGTGCTGCAGTAATGCTGGGTGCCTGGCATTCCTCCAGTATTGTGATTGGTCCTTTAGGTGGGGAGATGGGGTAAAGTTGGCACTGAATTTGTCGGCCAATATGTTGGCAATATCTGTTGGCTCAGTATAGGAGGTACCATTGTGCAGTAACTCAGAGCAAATCTGGGTATTGCCGTGGAGATTTTTGATATAACTATAGAAGACTTTGTGGTTGTTTTTAGTGTCTGCTGCAATTCTGCCTTCATTGCTGACTTTAGAGGTTTTGATGAGGGATTTCAACTTTTTGTTGAGGCTAATAAGGGAGTTTTTACAGTCTTTGGACTTCACCTTTTTTTTTTGCAAAAGTTTCTTCCTTCTGTTGTAGAGTTTATTAATGGCAGGGGAACCACCAGTCTGGCTTCCTATTTTCGGAGGAGAGCATCTTGGTTCTGTTGGGTATGGCTAGTTCCATGCATTTATGTACGTGTTCGTACAGTGCATTAGTGTATGATTCTGCAGTCATGCATCTATTTTCCACTGACATGGGTACTGTGAAGTTAGCCACCTCTGCTTTTAGGAGCTCAAAGTCAGCTTTGGAGAAGTTTTTCATGCAGGATACCTTTGCGGGGTGTGTGGGTGAGATGTGGATTTCCATGGTGATTAGGTTGTGGTCGGATCTAACCAGGGAGCAATTGATTATTCATGCAGAGCAATTGTTTCCCATGTTAGTAATAACCAGGTCAAGGATGTTGCTTCCTCTAGTGGGGGTAAGAATGAGCTGGTCCAGGGCATTGGTTGGGCCAGTGTAGTGGTGCATGTGTAATTTTCCCAGTTGATGGAGAGGTAGTTGAAGTCACCTAGTATGAGAGTGTTGGGTTGGAACCTAATAGTTTCCATGGTGCTTAAGAATGTGGAGTGAGAGCCTTGGGACATAGTTGGGGACCTATAGCAGGCTATGACCTGAATTGCCATCTTACCCAATGTTACTTGTACCTGAAGTATCCCAGATGCATTATGCTGGGCTACTTTTTGTATTAAGGAAGAAAGAGGTCATCATCTCTCTCTACTGTTCCCTCAGTAGGCCACTCATCGAGTATAGTACCCCATTTGGCATGTACCTCACTAGACACATGCAACGGCTGGAAAGGCCACAAAAGTACCTCACAAAGAGGATCCAAGGCCTTAAATACACGTCGTGCATGGACAGATTAAAAAAAATCCAGCTATTCTCTGTCTCATATCGTTTACTAAAAGGTGATCTCTGCTTGACTTTCAAAGCCATGTCTGACCTAGATCTGTTAGAAATGCTACATCTAAAGAAATCCCAGTCCCTCCACACAACACACTCCAAAGACCTCAACCTCATTACTACAATCAACAGAACATGCTGGAGGGACAGGTTCATAACTCAGAGACTGCCCATGCTCTGGAATAGACTTCCCAAACATGTCAAGCAGAGCACCTCACTGGTCTTCTTCAAGAGAAATCTTGATGAGTGGATAGGAAATAGAAAGTTCACCCCAGGGATCACTCCAGTGGCTCTACTTGATAGAGGCACTGGGAACTAACGTTGGGTGGCACGATGCCAGGTCATTTCTATAGGCTAGGCTTGTAAGTTATAGCCTGGTAGCACAGGGATGCTTTCTGCTGCTTTAAACCAGGTCTCCATTACAGCACAAATGTCGATGTTCTCCATTTTAAGGAATGCTTTGAGCAAGTGCATCTTGAGATTTAAACTTCTAGCGTTTAGCAGCATGACCCTCAGATTGCATTTATTTATAGCTGTTACGGTGGTAATTTGGTCTTTGGAACATCACCTAAAAAGGCAATATAGGGGTGGCAAGAGCCTTAGCCAGTATCCGGAAACCCAGGGGTGACAGATGCAGATAATCTCTGGCAAAGCATTGAGATCTGTCAATCATGTCATCCCAAGCAGACAGATACTACATCCCCTTAGAATGACACCAGAAACTTAGCCAATTGTTGAAGTTAATCATTTTCTGCTTGTGGTGTGGTATCATTCTGGGTGATGGTAGGATGCTGCTCAGGACTAGGGTCATACTTGCCTGGGCCACATAATCTGAGAGTTCCTCTATGTCTCTTTTCATGTAGTCCACGGAGGTGCACTTCAGGTCATTCACACCCACATGGACAGTGACAGAGTCATACTTGTACTTGTTGTGGAGTGACCTGAGTGCATGTGTTATGTGTCAGATTCTGGCACCTGATAGACAGCTGACTGTTACTTTCTCCTTATTCAACCTAGTAAGTGGGACATCAGTGTGCCTCACTATCAAGTTACCTATGATTAGTGTATTGGGCAAGCTGTTTTGCCTTAGGGGCTTAGGCTGAGGGCCACACTGTGTAGGTGAGCTATGTGTCTTGTGTTTTGTGCTGTGTTGTGGTGGTTGAGTGTGTTTCTGCCTTGGAGGTCTCTGCTCTTTGGGTAGATTTCAGTTGAGAGCCTCTGCGAAGGTGGGTGTGTGGTTTGTGTTTTTATGTGAGAGATGTAATTGTGGTGTTATGGAAGGCTATGTGTTGCATGTGGTGTGGTGCAGGTGTTGACCTTCTCCTCTTGACCAGCTATTCCAGTCTTGGCCTGAGAGTGCATGGTTTCAATTTGGATATATAAGTGCATCTCCACAAGTCTGAGTGTCGGGAGATAAGCAGAGAGGGTTGTCTGTTTACATGCGGTAGTTGCTACACTGCCTCAAAATGTCCAAGTTCACCACATTAATAGAAGAAAGCACAGGGAACTGACCTTTAGACTTGCCATGAAGGATGGCCATTATTACTAAGTACTGGAGCTGTTTTCCTTATATACTCCTTTTACAGGAAAAATGTCACTCAAGGTGTCTGAGTTTGTACAGAGCACTGCCAAACACTTGAGGGAAAACGAATACGTACTCCCTGAAAATTTAAGGATGAAGTATTTAGGCAGATAATCTGAAGTTAGAAAGAAATCAAGCAGCACTTACTGAAAAATAAAGAATTATGTTGTCAAGAATGATGAAAAGAGGAGAGCTGCATGAATGGCTACTGCCTGGCTACTACTAATGCTGGTCTCAGCACAGCTTCACTCTGTTGGGGTACAATACTCCTTTGCTTCTTCTCTCACCAGAAGCAAAATGTTAGCACCAGTCCAAGAAGAGAAGCAAGCCACAGCCTGTATGGTGATCCACAGTCTTGTCCCAGATGATGGAAGGGTCTACAGGCTTTTTCTGGTAAATGCCTCAAATAGCAACCAGACCAATCAGGCTTGTTAAGCACAGACACTCACTCTCCAACCAGAAAGAGTCAGGAATCAATGCACTCTGCTCCTACTCTCACCAGGATCAGAATATAAGCACTGATTCTAAGCTGTCACCTATAAAGCAGTCATTAAGCATTCTGATCAGCAGTCTCCAGGAAATAATGTAACTGCACTCCTCTCACCAGGAGAAAACAGAAGCACTAATCCCAAGATGACTACTGAGAGGCAGAATGTGGGCTCTACAATAACTGGTGGTCTTGCAATATATGCTTAAAGGTAAGATAAAAAAATGGTTTATTCTAAACATTGTAAAGAAAACAAATCACAGTATACAAAATAGAAAAAGACAATAAAGTAATACGAACTACAACAAATAAAAAGCAAACTAAACTTTTCCTCACACCAAACTGTAGCAGAGTCTGGGTGACCCTTTCCAGTTCTTTTTATTATTCTTGACAAAGCTAATTCTTTCTTTTCAGGAAGTACTACTTGATTAGCTGGTGTCTAACCTAACTGCAAAATATCTCCCTAAATACTTTATCCATAAATAATCAGGGCCTACTTATTAGTTTCCCCCTCAAGTGTTTGGCAGTAACCTGTATAGATACAGACACACTGAGCTGACATTTTTCCTGTAAAAGCACCTTGACATTTCACCAATAAGTAGTTGCACACAGGACAACTAGTTAGCAGTGACAAGCACTGCCTCTAGAGTTGCAAACCATATACTCCAGACATTAATTTATAGTCTCAGTAAAAAAAGGCCTGTTGCCATGGATATGAACTTTCTTATTATCTCTGTTACCTGCTTGGTGGATACAGGTATCTTGAGGCAATATAGAAATTGTCTCATGTTTACTGACAACCAGCTAATTTTCAAACAAACTGATTTTGTCTGTGAGAGATGTATTTACACAATGTCTCTCACATAAAAGCACTTCTAATGTCAATCAGGTTGTCAGAAGGACATATGCTGCACCCATCGCACACTGTTTAAAGCAGACATATAGACTCACGAATGCTCAAGCACTTAAATGCAACCTTTCTACACCCCAAAGACCTCCTAGACAAAGTACACATAACAAATACCCTCAGCATCTCCGAATGCACTCTTACAGAACAACAGCCACATCAATACATATAGCTACATTTCATGGAGCCTCTGCTTTTAAACCCATAAGGCAGGCTATCATAAAATCCAACATTCTGGTCATTGGAGACTCCATTGTAAGATACACAGATGTCCCTTTCACCAGGCTGAGTAAGAAGAAAGTTATGGTCTATGGTTGGTTGCTTATCAAGGGACAGGATCAACTACATTACGCACACACTCAGGTCATTCGCCCACAAGTGCAACTTAGTCATAGTTCATGTGGGTGTAAATGACCTGAGATGTACCTCTCTAAACTATATGAAGACAGACATCATGGAGCTCTTAAAATATGTGTCCCAGGCTGGTGTGAGCCTAGCACTGAGCACCATTTTACCTTCTCCAAGGATGAAGATACAATATGACAGAATATGACTGACTTTAATAACTGACTTAGTTTCAGGTGTCATTCTAAGGTGGTTCAATATTTAACAGCATGGAAGGAGATTGTCAACAGACCACACTGCTTTGCCTGGGATGGTCTGCACCACTACCCTCTAGGCTTTTGAATATTAGCTAAAACATTATCTTTCCCCCATAGTATCTTTTTTAGGCAATGCCAAACTGAATGTACTTCTGACATAGCAAATCAAAACCAAGAAAACCTAAAGGTGTTACTAGTCAATGCTAGGAGTCTGAATAAGAAAGTCCACTCTGTAAAAGCTGTTATGACCATAGAGAATGGTGATATCTGTGCGGTCACTGAGACGTAATTTAAAGCCATGGACAGCACACTGACAGAGCCAGGTTATAATGCCTTCCATACATCTAGACCTGCTACTACACAGACAGGGACTAAAGATGGAGGTGTCTTGATTTACATAAAAAATAAATATACCTTAAAGCTGGTCAAACAAGATAATGCACTTGGAGCTTCTCCACATTCAAATCACTATAAGCAAAATCCCATACCATGTCATTGCAAGCTGTAGGTCCTCCTTTTTGACACAGGAAACCCATAACATATATTTAAGCTTATTGGAAATGCTCACCATCTAACCTAACACCATATTCATGGGTGACTTTAATTACCCCAGTATTAACTGGAAATCATATATGACACCAAATGTGCAGGCACAGAGATTCCTGATTTTGCAAATAAAACAATGACTGAGAAGGTCTCTGAAAAAACAATCAGTAAAAACAAAATGAAAACTCCAGAAAAGCTGGCACTTCCACTGAGTGACCTCCCAAACTTCTTGTATCAGAGGCACATAGGATATATGCAAATAATCCTTATGAACATCAGGTGTTTCAGCTAATTGGTGATTCTGAACGCCCATGACTTGTTTCGTCATTTTAATGGACAATTCAGGCCAACAAAGCCAAACCCCACTAGCTGTGGATATGCATATTTCGGCCTTGTTATGACCTCATCAGCACAGCACAAGCAGAGTGTTTGACTAAGCATTAGAAACACAGGGCTGTTATACCCAGCTGATGTCCATTATCATTAGGGTCACTGCAAAAAAATCCCAAACAACAAACTAAAACAATGAGTGAGCAGGTCACTGAAAAAAAAAATCAGTAAAAACAAAATGAAAACTCCAGCAAATCTGGAACTTCCACTGAGTGACCTCCCAAACCTCTTGTATCAGAGACCCATGGGATATATAGGTTCATAGGTTCATAGGTTGGTACTAGGCTATCGGCCCTAGGGCCTATGCAATCCTAACCATAACAATTCCTAATTCTCTGGATATTTCTTCCCACAATATTTACTTCTCTGGGCCCCTGTCTAGCAGGGCGACTGACATGATCCCCAGGGTGAATTTCCTATCTCCCATCCAATCATCAAGGTTCCTTTTGAAGAGGGCCAAGGAAAAGCTCTGCTTGACATGTATGGGAAGTATATTCCAGAGTATGGGGAGTCTCTGGGTCAGGAACCTATCCCTCCAGCATGTTTTGTTCATTGTGATGACAAGGTTTAGATCCCTGGAGCATGTGGCTCTGAGGGATTTGGATTTGTATAAGTGGAGCATGTCCAACAGCTCAGGGTTTGACATGGCCTTGTATGTTAAGCAGAGATCGCCTCTGAGTAGACGATATGCCACAGAGTATAGCTGGAGTTTTTTTAGACAGTCAGCATATGGCATCTGCTTTAGGCCTGTGATTCTTTTAGTTTGGTATTTCTGTGGCCTTTCCAGCTGTTGCAGATGTCTTGTGAGGTACATACCAAACGGGGCATTATACTCTATAATGGGTCTAATGAGGGATGAGTACAGTGGGACAATGACCTCCTTTTTTCTGGATGAAAAGCTCTTAGTGATGAGGTGTGCCACATAGAAGGATTTCCAGACTGTTGTGGTGATGTGGTTATCGAAAGTGAGACCACTGTCCACCTGTGTCCCTAAGTCTCTCATCACACTTTCGATGTTTAGCATCCTGCCACCTATGTGGTAATTCATGGGTACATGTTTTTTCCAAAGGGGATAACTATACATTTCTTGGCATTAAGCTTGAGCCCATGGCTCTGGCACCAGGCATCTGTTTCTGTAAGGCCTTTTTGTAGAATATCCACATCATTTGGGGATTCAATAATGGCTCCCAGTTTGCAGTCATCTGCAAACTTTGTTAGCCAGAGTCCCTTAGTGTTGGCCTGTACTTCAGAGAAGTAGATGCCAAACAAGAGTGGTTCCAGGACTGAACCCTGAGGTACTCCACTTGTCACTTGTCTGGATTTGGAGTCGGCTACTTTTATAGTCTGGGTTCTGTCAGTAAGCCAGTTGGCAACCCATCGAGTGACGTAGGGATTTATGCTGAGCTTAGTAAGTTTATCTATGATTCCAGAGTGGGGGATGGTGTCGAAGGCCTTGGTGAGGTCCAGATAGGCTGTGTGGACCACCTTACCCTCGTCCACAGCTCTGGAGACTGATTCGAAGAAGTCAGTCAGATTCTGGAGACAAGATTGGCCCTTTAAAAACCCAAACTGGGTGGGGTCCAGTGTTTGAAGGTTGCCAATGTATTTGTTTATAAGTTCCATGATAATGCGTTCCATGCCCTTGCAGATCAGGCTTGTCAGACTGATGGGATGGTAGCTCCCAGGATCCAAGGCGGATCCTCCCTTGTGGAGCGGGATAACTGTAGCTGTACGCCACTCAGTGGGCATGAAGCCTGAGGTGAGGCTATGATTAAACATGACACTTAGGTGAGGTGCCAGTTCATTTTGTAGTTCATGTAGTACACAGCCTGGGATGTCATCTGGTCCCATGGATGCTGTAATCTTAGCTTTGGAGAGTGCGGTTTCTACCTGTGTGGCCATGATTATCAGAATTTGGCAATCTTTTGATATTGAGATGAGCCCTTTAGGGGGTGAGAGGGGGGGTGAAGTTGGCACTAAATCGATCTGCCAGGATATTGGCAATATCTTTGGGATCAGTATATTTAATGCCATTCTGTTGTAGCTCAGAGCAGATCTGAGCATTGCCATTTAGATTCTTGACATAACTATAGAATGCCTTGTGGTTGTCTTTGGAATCTTAGGCAATTTTATTTTTGTAACTAGCTTTTGAGGATTTTATGAGGGATCTCAGCTTCTTACTGAGGCTGGTGAGGGAGTTTTTTGCATCCTGGGATTTCCTCTTTTCTCCAACAGTTTCTTCCTTCTGTTGTATAGTTTGTTTATAGCAGAGGACCACCAGATTGGCTTCCTTTAATTGGAGAAGAGCATCTTGGTTCTATTTGGGATGGCATGATTCATGCACGAGTGGATGTGCTTGTACAGTGCCTTAGTGTAGGATTCTGCAGTCGAACTTCCAGATCCTGTCTGCGTGGGTGTTGTGAAGTTTGTCACTTCTGACTTCAGTAGCATGAAGTTGATGTTGCAGAAGTTTTTTATGGAGGTTTCCTTACTGGGGGGTGGGATGTGGATGTCAAAGGTGATTTGCTTATGGTCAGACCTGACCAATGAGGTGGTGACCACTGGTGTGGAGCATCTATCTCCCATCTAGGTAATGACCAGGTCTAGGATATTGGCTCCCCTGGTGGGACAATGGATTAGTTGATCCAGGGCGTTGGAATTTATGAATTCCACAAACAGTTGGGAAAAGGAGCTGGTACCCAAGTAGTTTTCCGAATTAATGGCAGGGTAGTTGAAATCACCCAGTATTAGGGTGTTTGGTTGTATCTTAATATTTTTCAGTATGTTTAGAAAGGTGTAGTGAGAATCTTGGGGGCATGGTGGGGGATCTGTAGCAAGCTACAATTTGGATTGTAGTCTTACCTAGTGTTAGTTGCACATGCAAATGATCCTTATGAACATCAGGTGCTTCAGCTAATTGGTGATTCTGAATGCCCATGACTTGTTTCATCATTTTAATGGACAATTCAGACCAATAAAGCCAAACCCCACTAACTGTGGATATGCATATTTTGGCCTTGTTATGATCTCATCAGCACAGCACAAGAAGAGTGTTTGACTAAGCATTAGAAACACAGTGCTGCTATACCCAGCTGATGTCTATTATCATTAGGGTCACTGCAAAAATATCCCAAACAACAAACTAAAACAATGAGTGAGAAGGTCACTGAAAAACCAATCAGTAAAAACAAAATGAAAACTCCAGCAAAGCTGGAACTTCCACTGAGTGACCTCCCAAACCTCTTATATCAGAGGCACATGGGATATATGCAAATGATCCTTATGAACATCAGGTGTTTCAGCTAATTGGCGATTCTGAATGCCCATGACTTGTTTCGTCATTTTAATGGACAATTCAGGCCAATAAAGCCAAACCCCACTAGCTGTGGATATGCATATTTCGGTCTTGTTATGACCTCATCAGCACAGCACAAGCAGAGTGTTTGACTAAGCATTAGAAAATAGGGCTGTTACACCCAGCTGATGTCCATTATCATTTTGTAAATACAAACTCCCTGGACCAGATTCTCAATATACTTTTATAAATAAAGCCCAGAAACCCAGCAAGACCTGGAATGTTCATGAACTAATCTAAGGCTAACTTCCTACTATTAAGTGATACCCTGGCAACATGCTTCTCAAGTGTACTTTATTATGAGGAACATTCCTCATCTTGAGTCTTAAAAAGCCTGTGTTTCCCATTGTTACATGTTGAAAGGGTCTGCCACACATTCAATATAAAGATATACTGTCATACCTCTCAAGTGTACCTGGAATATTTCTCATTTTGACTCTTAAAAAGTCCATGTTCTTAACAATTATATATTGAAAGTGTCTGTCAACCTCAAGCACACAGGTTCATAGGTGTTTGCTAGGCTAACAACCACAAGGACCTTTTTAAACCTAGCCATACATCCCAAATCTCTGACAAGTTCTGGTACCCTTGGTAAGTGTAAGCAGGGGGCTTGGGAGATGAAAGATGAAAGATTTACAAGCAGGAGCCTGGGAGATGAACAATTTACAGGCATGTTTTCATCAGAGACATAGGTGCCAAACTAGGGATGAATTTCCTGTTCCCCATCCAACTGTCTAGGTTACACTTGAATTGGGTTAGGGAGGAACTCTGCTTCACACAGATGGGGATTCTGTTCCAGACAAGGGGTAGTCTCTGGGATATATACCTGTATCTACAGCAGGTCCTGTTCAGATCACAGGCAAAGTTTAAGTCTTAAGAATGGGTAATTCTGGTGCTGTTTACTTTGTAGATATGCAGGAGGTCCATCGGGGTGGGGTCTGACAATGGCTTTTATGCCAGTCATAGATCTCCCCTCAATAGCCAGTAGGAGACAGAATACAGGGATATGGCCTTGAGGTGGTCTGCATAGGGCATGTTACTTATGCCCTGTATTTTTTAGCAAGGAACCTCTGTGTGCATTGCAGTTGTTGGATGTGCCTGGTTAGGTACATACAAAAGGGGGCATTGTACTCAATGTTATTTATTATGAATGCTGCACACAGCTGAACAAAGAGCTCCTTTTGGGCCCAGATGCTACCGTTGTTTAAAAGTTGCACAACACAGAAACATTTTCTCACTACTGCAGACACATGCTGGTCAAAGCCTAGATAACTGTCTATGTGTGTCCCCATGTCCCTGACTACTGGGTCTTAAGGATGTGTTGTCAATATTATAATTACCAGGGGTGGATGACTTCCTGAATGATACTATTATGCATTTCTTGGCATTTAATTTTAGTCCATGGCCCTAACACAAGTTATTTGTTATTTGTCTGTGTCAGCCCTTCCTGGAGAACATTTGCAGTGGGTGATTCAATGACAGCTCCTAATTTGCAATCATCTGCCTAGATAACTGTCTATATGTGTCCCCATGTCCCTGACTACTGGGTCGACTCTTAAGGATGTGTTGTCAATATGATAGTTACCAGGGGTGGATGACTTCCTGAATGATACTATTATGCATTTCTTGGCATTTAATTTTAGTCCATGGCCCTAACACAAGTTATTTGTTATTTGTCTGTATCAGCCCTTCCTGGAGAGCATTTGCAGTGGCTGATTCAATGACAGCTCCTAATTTGCAATCATCTGCAGATTTAGTCAGCCAGAGGCCCTTGGCATTGACCTTAACGTCAAAGAGGTAAATACCAAAAAGGAGGGTCCCAAGACTGATCCCTGAGGGTCTCTGCTTGTAACTAGCCTCTTTGTAGAGGTGGACTCCCCAATTCTAATTTCCTGGGTCCTGTCTATGAGCCAGCTGGCTATCCACTAGGTAACATAAGGGTTTATACTTAACCTCTTGAGTTTGTCAACAATGCCTGACTGGGGTCTTGTGTCAAATGCCAAATGCCTTGGCCAGGTCAAGGTAGGCAGTGTGATCTTTTTTGGCCTCATCCATTGCTTTGGTGACCTTCTCAAAGAAGTCCACCAGGTTGAGTAGGCATGACCTGCCCTTATCAAAACCAAATTGGGTTGGGTCCAGTGTTTGGAAGTTTCCTATGTCACTATTCATCATTTCCATGATAATTTGTTAATGGCTTCACGTACAAGATTAGTGAGACTTATGTTTTTACAGTTTCCAGTGTCTGTAGATGGCCCACCTTTGTGGAAAGGGATGACTGTTGCTCCTCTCCATTTGTGAGGCATGAAACCAGCTTGGAAGCTGCAGTTAAACAGCAATTCCAGAGGCATGATAGATCATGTTTCATGCTGTTTAGAAGGCATCTTGGGATATTGTCTGTGCTCATCAATTCAGTGTTCTTGGCCATAGCAACAGCATTGAGGATCTGATTCCTAGTGATAATAGGAGGAGTTATATTTGATAGTATTTTCTTAGGGGAGGTTGAGGGGGAGAGAGAGGCGTAAAGTTAGAGATAATTTGTCTGCCAGTAGGTTTGCTATATCTTTTGCCTGAGTATAGCTGGCTCCATTAGCAATGAGCTATGGACACAATTGTGTATTATCTTTGAGGCTGCAGACATAGATAAAGAGTGCCTTGTGGTTGTCCTTGACCTGGGAGGGAAAATTTATCTCATATTTGGCTTTGGTAGACTTTATGTGTCCCCTGAGTGGTTTATTTAATTTGAAGAGAATGCTTTTATTCTGCTGGTGTTACACCTCCTAATTTTTGCCATAACTTTCTTCCTTCTGTTATACAGTCTGTTGATGTTGTTATTCTACCAGGGTGGCTTATTTTTCCAATTAGTTCGATACTTCTTCCTGATGTGTGCAGCTACCTCTATACAGTTATTAGCATGCTTGTATAGGGTGGCTTGTTTTTCCAGTTGGTTCTGTACTTCTTCCTGGTGGGTGCAGCTACTTCTACACAGCTATTAACATACTTGTATAGGGTTTCTGTGAGCAGTTCCACACAGGCAACAGTGTTCTCAGGGTCTGTGGCGGCTTGAAATTTTCACAGGCATACCACTCAACCATCTAGAGTTTCATAAACTTTCCAGATTTTTGCCACGAATTTTTGGTCTATTCTTCATAAAATTGCATGACAAATCACTGAATATTGAAGTTACTAAATAATGTCAGACATTTGAGTTTCAAACTTGATAGCATTTGGAAAATACACACTAACACAAATCCAGTTTTTCAAACACCCTTTTAAGTTTATAAGAGCAATATTTAAACTCTGTCCCTATTTTGGGGCCTTTTCTCACCCCCTACCCCCATCCCCACACATTTCTGTTTATGATGCTTGCTTTGTTTACATTGAACCCTTGCTTAAATAACTTCAGTGAACCTCAGTGAGCATTGTGTTATGTCACAATGAAATTTGTCAGACTAGTCAGGAGTTAGAAAACATTAGGCAGAGTGACAATTTCACTTATAATTCTATTCAGAGAAGTAAGGAGTTGAACAAGAACTTGCAGTTTCCTGAGAAAGAGAGAAAATGAGTCCATCTCACATTTGCTATGAAATACTTGATTTTCTTATTGTTCAAATGAAAGGAAGATTCAAAGATTTTGCAGGGTTATAGTTTATAGAACTAATGAATGAGAAGAAATTCAAGGAGCAGGATTATGGTTCTTAAGGAGTTATTAAGTACATTTATTTTGCAAGGAGAAACTGCAGAATGGTCAATATCTACGCTGATGAAAAGAAATCTTTGAAGCCAAGAGATTTGCGAAAATATCTGGTAACAAATGGTTTAGATTCTGTTTATGAAGAGGTAACTAAACTGAATTGCCTAGTTCTGAAATCATCAGCCACAAATGCAATTAGCAAGACAAGCATGAGGACTCTACAAACACATCAAGACCTTCTTGAGAAACTCCGTGACAAAAGGCTATCTAGGTCACTTAAGCTTGTTAGCTTTTGAAAAGTGTCTGCTTCAGGAGCTATCCACTGATCCTGTGTATCTTGAAAGATACACTGGCATTTTTGCTGAGAAGAAACACAGAAGAATAGACATGTTACCATGAGACAATAGGTTCATAGATTAGTACTAGGCTAACTGCCCATGTAGGCTATTATAAGCCTAGCCAATTACCCCATGTCAGATTCAAACCTTGCACCTTGTGTCTATAAGGTTAACACTTTAACCATTATGCCAGCCTCCCACCCATGCATAGCTGTTTAATCAATTTAGGTAATAGTTTACAAAATAAAAGATCACATTTTGATTTTGAATTTTTACCAGTCATTAGATCAAATATTTCAGCTTCCCCTATGACAAAATGTATGCTATGCCACTGTAAGTGTAGCAGGGAAATCTACCATCAGGGTTATATGAAGGTCCTCTAAAGAGCCAGGTTTCAACCAGTTTAGCATTTCTGCTAATTCCCTTCAGAGGACTAGACTGCACTTCCATGTAGTTGCTTGGGGCTGTTATGGATTAGGCCATTATGTCCATACTCTGCTGGGAATGGACCCAGGTAAATAACATCACTTAAGAGCCCCATGAATAAAAAAGGACAGCTGGGCTACTCATGGGTGGGTGCAGAGATTGTTAGCCCACCTGTAAAGGGTAAACCAAGTAATAATAAAACAGACACACTGTTTCCACGAGAAGTACAGTAAAATGGGAGATGAAGGAGAGCAATGTGAGAAATGTTTATAAAATACAAAGTTTTCTGATGCCACTAAAAGCAGGGAAGAATCAAAACCACTACTTAACTACTCAGATGAATATTTACATGTTTTGCAGAGGAAACAAGGGACAACATGTAGAGATTCATTCATCCATTTTCATTTAGCATCATCAAAATTATCGTCCTCTCTTTTCCCATGTTTCTACATGCCTCAACTGCTCTGTCCCATGTTTTGCTTCTATGTTCTACGTCTCAACTGCTCTGCCCCATGTTTCGCTTCTATACAGAGGCTGTGGTCACACCATTGCCTTGTACACCTTACTTTTCAGTTTCTCTGACACTCGGTCACACACCTACTACACCTGATACTTGGTGCTATTTGGCTGCAGCCCTTCTGATTCTATGTTTGACTCCCTCATTTATACTTCCTTTCTCCCAAACCACCCCTTCTAGATACTTGAAGCTGCTAACTTATTCTAATGTTTTCCCTTCTATTTCAGTTTTCAGCTTTTTACCAATTCCCCATTTGTAGTCATGGCAACCATCTTTTCAGTACTCAGTTTTATCCCATATGCCTTCAGGTTCACATTCCAGTCCCCCATAATTTGCAAGTTCCTGTTCTTAATTTCCTTGTAATGCCACATCATCTACATCCAGCAGCTTTGTTGATCTAGCCACTCCAACCTGTTTGCTATTGTAGTCCATCACCAATAAGAACAGGACAGGAGTAGGCACAGAGCTAAACCCTGATGCATAAATACTCTCACTGGTAAATCTGTGAATTCAAACACTGTTCATACCGGTTTACAATCAAAATTTTGAATGTTGTTATGCAAACTCTGATTGTCAAAAGGCAGTTTGTCAAAGTGCCATAATGGTGCTTTGAAATATATCAGACCTGCAACAGTGAATGCTAGTGTGCATTTGCTTTTGTGAGATCGACATATTGATTGGAGATCGCACTACAGTGGAGATCGAGAACTTTGCCCCTTTCCTCACTATAGTGTGATCTCAGACTTGCAATATATTAGTAGCAGGGGTTGTGAGGGGTGCAGCACACTACACGGATGGTGCAGAGAGGCTTGCTCCCCCCTGCAAAACGTGTGTTGAATGTCACCGAATGTTTAGGTAAGGTCAAAAAATGTCAACAATTCAAATTCAAATTGTTGACATTTTTATGTTTCGTTATTATGATTGGTCCATGTTGTTAATTTTGACAATGTTTTTCAAGTGATGAGCTCCATCAGCAAATAGATTAGAAGTGACAGATCAGCAACGTTGCTGTATGCAGATGATGTGGCACTACAGGTAAACTCTAAGCGAGAACTTCAGCAAAGGATCAGGGAATGAAAAGCAAAAACTGAAGGCATATGGGATGAAACTGAATGCAGATAACACAATTGTGATAGCAAGAAATAAGAAATATCAGAAAAAGCTGAACATTAAGATAGAATGGAAAATAATGGAACAGGTTAACAGCTTCAAATATCTGAGAAGGGTGGTGAAGGAAAAGGGAAGTCTGAATGAGGAGGTCAATGTGAAAATCAGAGGTTGTCAGATGACTGACAGAGCATGGTAAGAATAATGTATAGCAGAAGAATACCAAAGAAGCTGAAAATTATGGTGGGCAAAGCATTGATGTGACCACTACTACTGTGAGGTACAGAGATCTGGACAGTTAAGGCAGACAGCTTTGGAAGCTAAAGTGCCTGAGATGGCTGGTAGGAGGCATTCTGTGGGATAGCTGAAGGCATGAGAACATCAAAGCACAAACCAAAGTAGTTCTAATTGTGGACGAGATCCAACAGAACAGATTACAGTGGTTTGGGCAGAAAAGCACAAGACAATCTAGTAAAGATAATTTGGGACAGACAGGAAGAAGGCAAGAGGAAACTAAAGCATCCAGCAAAGAGATGAATGGATTGTGTGAGAGAAGACTCATGGCAGTCAGTCATAACTATAGAAGATGGTAGAAGTATGTAATTGCTCTGAGAGAGATGACAGCAATTGAACTCTGAGAGAGATGACAGCAATTGACACAGCACCGTAACCCCCATGTAGAAAATAGAAAAAGGGGATTGATGATAACAATGATGATATAACTTTAATAAGGGGATATGATATATAAGTATAACACAAGGCTAATGAGTGAACTAAAGTGATTTAAATATCATGTGGTACACAGCTCATCTAGAAAGTTTTCGTTTGGAATATAGAACTCATAGATATTAGGCAACTTCTACTGTACCTGCATGCTATTTATTAAGCCTGCTGAGAGTTGACATGAAACTGCACAGTCAAAACTACAGTTAATAATCAGGTTTATTAGTAAATACAGAAAAAGCAGAAACATACTGGCATTAGGAAATCATAGCAATATAGACTGATAATATATCTGGCTTTAGCTGTTTAGCCTCATTGTTTCTTTTATTCCATAAAAATGAAAGTTAAAACAGGTATATATTTTTTTAAAAAACGTAATTAAAAGTTTAATGCATGGATATAACATATTAACACAATATATAGCAAAAAATATTTACAAAGCTGGGTTTATCAACCTATACAGAATTAACAATTACTAAAAACAATCAATATTTCTCTAATAGAGTGTTTAGTTTCAACCAGTAGTTATAATTAGAAGTATTTTTTCAGTTTTCATCGTACTAGTATATAGTTCATTTTTGTAAACAGCATTTGCAATATTCGTAAATTTTGCAGTTCAGGATGTAGTAACTTCTTTCCAATTTTTAGTAATAACTTTTTTAGCTATTGCTAATATTTATTTTTATTTTTTATTTGTTTATACATAAAAGTAGATGATATTGTGCTCTTGGAATGATTCCAGGAATTGGAGCAATAAATAATATCACCGATCAAGTAAGAATAAACCTGCTGGACCATAAAGCTTACATAAAATGATTAATATTGCCTCCAAATGATTGCAAAATATTACATTCAAACCCTGTATGCAACCAATCTGCTTTCAACATATAATTGAATCTCCATCATTTGATATTTTGTTTTTTTTTAATACAACTTTAATCTTATGAGGGGTTATGAAAGCTCTGTGTAACTATTTCCTGAAATCAATTTCCCTATAAGGAAGACATTTTTCCTTATGATTGTAAAACCATGTGTTTATCTCTAGCTGATAAAACAGTATTACTTGTTTGTGAAGAGTAATCCCTGCAAGTATCTCTAATGTATGATTTGCAAGTATTATTTTATATGTTTCAGAAAAATAAGATTTACAAGTCTCTGCATTTGTCTCAAGATTGATTAGAAACTCTATGCATATTGGTAAACATTTTTTATGCATGTCTGAGATCAATTTTAATTTAGATATTATATATTTTCTATCTGGATGAGCCAATTATTCAGATTAAAATCATATTAATTTATTAAGAATTCAGATGAGATTATTTTAGTACCATTTAAGAACTGATTCAAACATTTGATTATTATTTCTTAAAATCAACATTTTCTTAATACTTAAAGAGTGTACACAATCTTCAGTAATGACTATGGGAAGTAATGTGAAGAACCATGCTTTTATATCTAGATTTTTATAAATATATTTTAAACACATTAAGAATATAATATGACTCTGATGGTTTATTAATATTTCTAGTGATGTATTGCTTTAATGACCACATGACATTATTTGGTAGTATTTGCATATGTAATGTAGATCTATTATTATTACTATCATCATCATCATCATTATTATTATGAATTAACCACATGTTTTGATGAATTAATTTCCTTTTAGTTATATAACTTAAATTTAACCATAACATTACTATTGTAATAATGGAGGATAAGGCATATAATTCTATATCTGGGAGTACAATACTATCATCATCCCATATTCTTATATAATGCTCAAAAGATGTTCTTGGCTTGTTGGGATGCCAGAAATATTAAGTATAGTATTATTTTTATAATCACGTTAGAATGTGATATAGAAATGGTTTGAATAATATATATATATATATTTGTAAAATTTTATCATTTTAATTAGTCAATCTTTCTTCCATTGTAAAAAAGATAATTTATTCCATTTATTTAACTGAAAATATTTTCCAAAGTGTGATAATTGATTAAAATGATATCCTTGCAGTCCATCCATCCATCCATCCATCCATTATCCTTTTTCCCAATCATATGCTAATAAAAACCTAAATAGTTTATTTACTTATTGTTTCAATTAAAGTCACTATTATCTTTTAACAAGTCATTTATTTTTTTAAATAATTAATAAAACATTTGTTTTATTATGATTAAACCTTAAACCTGAAATCACTTCAAAATAATTTAAAACAAATTTTAAAGGCATCAGAGTCATCAATAAATATTACCAATAATTAGGAAATTATTGTCTGTGAAAAGTAGAATTTTTGAGGTATATTGTTCTGTTTTGAATCCATTAATGTCAACATTATATCTAATATAATTAGCAAAAGGCTCAATAATCAAAGCAAATAATACAGTGACAAATGTCAGTCTTGTTTTCTGCCTTTATCTATTTAGTTTATTATGAAAGATAAGAGCCTAATTTCACAAGCACAGGAATTTTGTTATTATTATTATTATTATTATTATTATTATTATTATTATGACATTATTTGTAGAATTATATTCTTTAAGTACATTACATTAATAAAACCAATCAACAAAGCCAAATGATTTATTTAAATGTAGACTAATTATTAATATATATTTTTTCATTTTATTTGCATAATCTGTTAATATGATTATTCTTTCAATAATGTGTTTGTCTAATGAATATGAATCCAGTTTGATTATCAACTAAAATAGGTAAAAAAATGTTTAATTCTGTATGTAAAAATAGACATAAATATTTCACAAGGAACACTAAAAGGGATATAGGTCTCTAGGAGGAACATAAAGATAGGTCTTTATGCTGTTACAAAATAGGAGAAGTTAAAGTGTGTATTTCAAAGAAGGTAGGATATTAGATGTGGTTTTAACCTCTATAAAAACTTTCAATAAAATAATTAATAAATTATGAGGGAGTAATTTGTATAATTTGTGGACAATACCATTATTACCAGGATCCTGGCACTGAAATGGGTTTATCTATTTTCATTGTTCTGAAATTAACCTATTATAACTATTTTGTTTAGGAAAACTTCTAAGTAAATGTTCCCGATTTCTAATGTTATTAGGGATGTTTAAATCTTTATAATATTCTAAAAGAATCTAAATATCATCTACATTCTACTCT
The DNA here is from genome assembly GCF_019279795.1 of Protopterus annectens. Lineage (NCBI taxonomy): Eukaryota > Metazoa > Chordata > Ceratodontiformes > Protopteridae > Protopterus > Protopterus annectens. Next base: position 1,115,625,751 of record NC_056737.1, on the reverse strand, counting down.
TCTTTTTCTTATTAATAATAATAATAATAATATTAATACTTTTCTTAATATAATTAGATTTAATTTTTTGGATCTAATTGTTAACCTGCATAAACTTTTTGGAAATAAACCATATGTTTGTAATTTAAACATATCTAAACTAATACTTATTTATTATTTGTTTATTAAGAAAGAGCACATTTTCAACAGAGGCCCAGGGAGAAATGATCCAGATGCATGCCTTGGGAGGAAATCGGAGCACCCAGAGGAAAGCCATGCAAATGCAGGGAGGACATGCAGACTCTGCACAGAAGGCACCCCAGCCAAGAATCTAACCAGTGATCATTTTGCTGTGAGGTGACAATGCTAGCCACTGCACCACCCATATAGACTTTATGTCTTAAACTTTCCATGTACTTTAAACTTAGCATTTTTATTTCATCTTCTAATTCTTTACTTCCTTTTTGTAAAACGAGTTTTAATTTTATGTATTTTTGATTGTAAGTCCAATTCCTTATCCCATTCTTTTCATTTGTATGAATACCAAATGAATGTTCTACCATGTAAATAAACCTTTAAAGAATCCCACAAAATAGTATCTGAAACTTGTCCATTATTGTTAATGCCCAAAATTGATGAATTTCTTTTAAAAACACTAATTAAACTCTTTTAATTATGTCATATAAGCTGGTAGTCTGTTATGGCAAATTAAACTTTTTGGTTTAGCCATAATCATAAATGTAATAGTGCCATGGTCCAATAATGGACAAGATATTATTATTGCTTTTTTCTGCTTTAGAGATCAAGTCATTTGAAACAAAAATTTTATCAGGTGCAGTCTACATGCTATAGCTATATGAATAATGTGTAAATGCAAAGAATTTGGTTCTAATAAACAAGTTATGCTTTAAGATTAACTGTATAAACAAGATTTTATAAAGTTTTATCTAAAGCAGAGATTTTAGGCCTATTACTAAAATTAGAACTAAAACCACCCTCATTTAAAATGCAATTAAAATCACTAGCCATAATAATGTGCTCTTTCATGTAAGAAGCTATTACATCTAAATATTTCTTTAACACTTTAGATCCAATCCCTCAAATTCAATAAGCATTAGCTGAAATATATATTTTCCCTTGAAATTCAACCACTGTAATACATAACATACCCCGTTTATCTGAATATACATCAAATATTTTAGTCATTAAAATAGATTCTTTTACAGAGAATAACAGTCATCTTATTTTCCCTTTAAAGTATAAGCTTACAATTACCATGTTTTCTTTGGAATTCAGTATCTTAATTTCCTCCAGAATTAAATTGGTTTCTTGTAGAAAAATAATATAAGCCTTATGTAACTTTACATATTTGAATCAACTGCTCCTCTTAAAACTGCTGTTTAACCCATTAACATTCAAAAAATGCAATTAAAATAAGACATTTTAAATATATAAAAATGAAAAAGCTTGATATTATTTAGTAATGCTACAGTCTTAAATATATGCTAATTACATAAAAGATGAGAAACAACTGTATAAGTGAAGAATAAGCTATTCTGTTTTTGATATAGACACTACATTTATAATAAACATAAGTATTATAACTATAGAATTAAAATCTAACATGGAAACTATAGTTCCTAGTTTGATATGAAGACCCATTCAAACTACCCACCAGCAAAAGAGCTACAATCCAAACCCTGCTACTATTGCTATTGCATGCTATAAAGATATTTTCTGTTAATATAAATGTAAAAGAAAGGAGAGGATGAATAATTTTAATAAATATAATAATAATCATATAATGGAAGTTACTTAGATTATTGAATAAGCATAAAGATGGACAAAATAATATTTTATAAATAAATTAATAATATTAGTTACCAATAAACAAATAGAAATAACCTTCTATAAATTAAACTACAAATCATACACATTATGTATCATATAAATTGCTACTCCTGTTTATTTGAAGTCTATCAATATCTAACCTATTAACTTTAAGAATATTATATTAAATAAGCAAAACATGTTACATCAATAGAATATGTATGTATTTGCATGACTATAGGATAGTTCTAATTAAAATTATATTGAGTGTTGAGGCATATCATTTTAAAAAGTAAAACAGTTGGAATATGTATTGGAAGTGTGTAATGCTACTTTGCCTTTAGAAAAGTCAAAGTTAGTATGAATTATATAATGTATACAAAACAAGAATTATTCCTGTGTAATAAACAAAAAGTCTCCGGCACAATGAAGGTTTTCCTTGTTCCAGTGAAGGCAGGCAGACCACTCGAGGAAGTAGCAAACACTTTTAATCCATAAAATCACATCAAAAAACAAAAACAAAAGCAAAGGTCGATTAAGCGCTTTCGTCTCCTATTACGGAGACTTCATCAGAATCTTCCGTAATAGGAGACGAAAGCGCTTAATCGACCTTTGCTTTTGTTTTTGTTTTTTGATGTGATTTTATGGATTAAAAGTGTTTGCTACTTCCTCGAGTGGTCTGCCTGCCTTCACTGGAACAAGGAAAACCTTCATTGTGCCGGAGACTTTTTGTTTATTTCGTGGGTGTTCTTGTTTTTTGGTTACAAATTATTCCTGTGTGATATTCTGTTAGGTATTCATTGAGCTGACCCTTTGAAGTTTATTACCAAATCAGGCTTCATTAACTCTGCGTCATTATTTTCCCCTTTATTCAGTACTGTTATGTAGCAGGGAAGTCATCTGCTCATATGTCAGTTCTTTCCTAGCAAATTGTAGGCAAGGAAAGACTACAGTATTATAGGACTCTAACACATTAGAAAGTGAATGTTGTATAATATATTTAAACAAGAAAAGTTTCATCAAATAGACATCGAAAAAAAAACAATAAACCTTACACTGATTTGTTTTTAAGTGATCTCAAAATGTGTATCTGTTACGTGTTGTTTCAAAAATTAAGCTATACTAAAGTCAGTATTATTAATAATGACTGTTCTTCATAGGGAACCAAAGTGAATAACAAATAGTTACTTCAGTGAATTATCAGTTCCAATTTAAAATAATAAAAAAAGGAAATAATGTATGTGTATCATAAACATTAGAAAAATTGCACATGTATAACTCAACCATATTATAAATGTGTACATCATGTTTCATATTATTATGGATAATCCACTTAAATTATGTGCCTTTCTTAATAAAAGATGTCTACCTTGTTGATTATTACATTAGCTTTCAAGAGTTCATATAAAACTAATTTCATCAATGTTTTCTTTCTGTTTTGTAGTAAGCAGACAACAATCTGGAAAATGTTATGTTAGACAACTCAAATGATAAACAATATTTCACTTTAAATCAAAACATCAAAATGAAAGGGAATTAACAACAATTATATATCATTTCATAGTCAAAGACATTGTTTTTAGTAAATTAGTTATTCAAGTATATTTATTTAATATATGTATATTATGCTTCAGTGCAATCTTTAAATATACGCTGTAATAAAGAAAACAGCTTAATACTTCCTTAAAACAAGTACTTCCTTAAACAGATAAGCATTTAGATAGCCTTTGACCTTAAAACATATCACTTCACATACGTATTCCAACCTGCCTCAACAATAGGTTCATAGGAGGTTACTAGACTATTGGCCCTACAGCCTTTATAAGCCTAGGCATGTTAATCCTGGGTTGCCTCAATTGTTCTTGGTTAGCTGGATGTACTTTACAAAAAATCATTGCCTACTCCTGTCCATGGGAGACAGGGGTGCCACTCCTGGCATGAATTTGTAGCCACCCACCCATTTGTCCAGGTTGTGCTTGAATAGGGTCATTGAAGAGCTCTGTTTCACATGAATTGGAAGTTTATTCCAGAGCAGTGCCAATCTCTTGGAGACATACCTGTCTCTCCAGCATGTTCTGTTAATGTCTATGGCAAGGTTGAGATCCTTAGAGCAAGTGACTCTATTCCATTTGATTTGTGGATGTGTAGTATTTCTATCCGGTCAGGGTCAGATACTGTCCTGTAAGCCAGGCACAAGTCACCTCTCAGTAGCCTATATGATAGAGAGTACAGTGACAGGGCATTCAGTCTATCCATGCTGATCATGGTTTGGAGGCCCTGTATCTTCTTAGTGAGAAACCTCTGTGGTCTCTCCAGTTGCTCCAAGTGTCTGGTGAGATACATGCAGAAGGGATCATTGTAATCTATTAATGTTTTGATGAGAGTATAGTAAAGGGAGGTTATAACATTCTAAGACCAGGATGTGATGCCTTTACTTATGAGATGCGCAAAGTAGAAGGCTTTCCTTACCACCATGGAAACCTGGTGGTCAAAGTTCATACTGATGACAGCCTGTGTTCTCAGATCTTATACCACTGGATTTGAACTTAGATGGATGCTGTCAATATTGTAATTAGTAGGGATTTCCAATTTGCCAAATGGATTAATAGTACACTTTTTTTTGCATTTAGTTTTAGACCATGACTTTGGCACCACTCAATTGTTTGTGTTAGCCCCTCCTGTCATATGTTAAAATCATTGGAGGACTCAATGATTGTGCCTAGTTTGCAATCATAGGTTCATAGGTTCATAGGTTCATACTAGGCTATCTGCCCGAGGGCATTTACAAGCCTAGCCCATAGTTTTGTGGCTTACGCCACCCCTTTAGTATGGGGAACTATACCCATTATTTTGCTGTGCCTCTGTTGAGCAGTGACACTGAGGTAATCCCTGGGGTATATCTGCGATCTCCCATCCATTGGTCAAGATTTCTCTTGAACAAGGCCAGCGAGGTGCTCTGCCTCACATATACCGGGATTTTATTCCACAGCATAGGGAGTCTTTGGGTGATGAATCTATCCTCCAGCGTCCTATTAATAGCCGTGTCGAGGTTTAAGTCTCCGCCCTTGTGGCTCTGACGGATCTAGATTTTTGAGGTGAAGCATATTCATCAAATCTGGGTTTGACATGGCCTTGTATGTTAGGCAAAGGTCACCTCTGAGCAAGCGGTAGCGACTGAATAGAGCTGGTGTTCTTTCAGGGGGGCAGCATAGGACAGATGTTTGAGACCCTTTATCCTTTTGGTGAGGAACTTTGTGGCCTCTCCAGCTGCTGCAAGTGTCGGGTCAGATACATTCGAATGGGGCATTGTACTCAATCATTGGTCTGATGAGTGATGAGTATAGGGAGACTATGACCTCCCTTGATCTAGATGAGAATCCCTTCATGATAAGGTGGGCAATGTAGAAGGTCTTCCTAACTACTTTAGCTACATGGGTGTCGAATGACAGACTACTATCAACCTGGGTCCCCAGGTCCCTGATAACTTCTTCTATGCTCAGTGGATTGCCACCTATTTGGTAGCTAGGGGTAACCTTGTTTTTCCCGAAGGGTATGACTATGCATTTTTGGCATTTAACTTTAGGCCATGGCTCTGGCACCAGTTATCCGTTTCTGTGAGACCCTTCTGAAGGATATCTGTGTCAGATGTGTTTTCTACTATGGCCCAGTTTGCAGTCATCTGCAAACTTTGTCAGCCATAACCCTCCTGTGTTTGCTTGTACTTGGAAAAGTAGATGCCAAACAAGAGTGGGCCCAGGACTGAGCCCTGTGGTACACCACTTGTGACAGGCTTTGAGTCTGACATGGCGCCAGCAACTCTGACCCTGTGGGTTCTGTCACTCAGCCAGTTTGCAACCCATCTTGTGATGTATGGGTTAACATTTAAGCTGATGAGTTTTTCAATGATACCCGAGTGGGGTATTGTATCGAAGGCCTTCGCCAGATCGAGGTAGGCTGTATGGACTGCCTTTCCCTCATCAATGGCTTTGGTGACTGTTTGAAAAAGTCAACCAAGTTTAGAAGGCATGATCTGCCTTTGACAAAGCCAAACTGGGATGGATCCAAAGTCTGCAAATTCCTATGTCTTTATTTATGAGGTCCATTATGATCCTCTCCATGGCTTTGCAGATAAGGCTTGTCAAGCTAATGGGCGGTAATTTCCAGGGTCGGTGGAGGCACCGCCTTTGTGAAGTGGGACCACAGTTGCAGTGCGCCACTCCTGGAGTGCGTATCCAGAGGTAAGACTATGATTAAACAGCTGTCCTAGCTGTGGGTTTAATTCCTCGTGGAGTTCGTGGAGCACACTGCCGGGGACACCATCAGGTCCCATGGATGCTGTGTTTTTGCTTTGGAGAGAGCAGTTCTCACTTGGGCGTTGGAGATGTTTGGGGGGCTGCAATCGCTTGGTATAGATATCTCTCCTTTTGGGGGGGAGGGGGGGAGAAGTTTGCACTGAACCTGTCAGCCAGTATGTTGGCAATGTCTGTAGGATCAGTAATCTTCACATCATTTTGAACTAGTTCTGAGCATATCTGGGAGGTTCCTCCCACGTTTCTAACATAGCTAAAGAAGGCCTTATGATTGTCTTTTGAGTCTTTAGCTATTTTTCTCTCAAAATTTGCTTTGGATGATTTTATGAGAGCTCTTAGTTTTTTACTTATAGTGATCAAGGGTGTCTTACCTTTTAAGGATTTTGCTCTATCTTGTAGTAGCTTCCTCCTTTTGTTGTAGAGTTTGTTTATGGCTGGGGTCCACCAGACTGGACGCTTGCCTTTGGTACAAAGAGTCTTTGTTTTGCTTGGGATTGCCTTATCCATGCAGTCCTGCAGGTGCTGGTAGAAGGCATTTGTAAGTGATTCAGTGGCTTGAGTACTGTTTTCCGCTGCTCGGGGCCTTAAAGGAGACCACACTAGTCTTTAGAAGTGTGAAGTCGGCTTTGAAGTTCTTTACTGTGGTCTTTTTATTTCAGGTGGGGGTGGGATGAGGACCTCCAGCGAGATTAGTTTGTGATCTGATCTCACCAGTGAGGGGTATACTTCCAGTGTTGAACATTGTGCTCCCATGTTCGTGATGATGAGATCAAGTATGTTTTCTCCTCTTGTGGGGATGGTGACTAGTTGTTCCATGGCATTTGAGTTTATGAATTCCAGGAACTTTTGGGCTAGGGTGTTTGGGCTTGAGTAGTGTTCCCAGTCTATATTAGGGTAATTGAAGTCACCTAGTATGATGGTGTTTGGTGATACATTTATCCCTCTAGTGTTTTCAGGAAGGCCATGTGAGGTTCCTGAGTTTGTGAGGGTGGCCTGTAACATGCTACAATTTGCAGAGCAGTCTTGCCTATGGTTAATTGCACCTGGATGGTCTCCGATGCATCGTGCGTTGCCACCAGTCTTGAGGTGTGGGTGTCTTTGATGAATATGGATACCCCCTCCTTTCTTGGTATTGTCCGGATTTTGGGGCGGAACGCATGATAAGAGGTAAAACCTGATAGTGCTGGGGTGCTCTCAGGAGCCTTGAACCAGGTTTCTGTCACTGCACAGACATCGATGTTCTCCATACTGAGAAGGGCCTCGAGTGCGTGCATTTTGAGATTTAGACTTCTGGCATTGAGCAGCATTACCCTTAGTTTTTTCCTTTTTGTGTTCTAGGGTGGTAGGTTTAGAATTTGAGCCTTGCCTAAAAAGGCACTATGGGGTGGCAAGAGCCTTTGCCAATATCCGAATCCCAGGGTGACAGGTGCAAGCCGTCCTTATGGAAGCAGTGTGGCTTGTCCAGCATGTCATCCCAGGCAGACAGACATTGGATCCCCTTTGAATGACACCAGAGTTTAAGCCAATTGTTAAAGCTGATCATCTTATCTCTGTATTGTGGCATCATTCTTGGTGAAGGTAGGATACTGCTCAAGGTCAGGGTCATACCTGCCTGGGCTACATAATCAGAGAGCTCCTCAATGTCTCTTTTCATGTAGTCCAAGGAGATACGTCTCAGGTCGTTTACACCAGCGTGGACAATGACTGAGTCGTATTTGTACCTGCTGTTGAGAGACCTGAGTGCTTGCATTATGTGGCGGATTCTAGCACCCGACAGGCAGCTTACTGTGACCTTCTCCTTACTCAGTCTGGTGAGCGGGACGTCAGTGTGTCTGACTATGGAGTCACCAATGACTAGTGTGTCTGGCATTGTGTTTGGCCTTAAGGGCTGTGACTGTTTGACACTCTGACTGTGAGGTCTATGTGTTGCTTAGTAAGCCTAGGGTTATCTACTTTAGCCTTGACTTCTGAGAAATAGATTTCAAATAGTAAAGGGCCCAGTACAGCTCCTTGGAGTATGCCACTGGTGATGGGTCTACTGGTAGAGGTGGAGTCAACAACTTTGATATGTATGGGTTCTGTTGGGGAGCCAATTAGCTATCCATCTAATGATGTAAGGGTTAACACCTAGCTGGGAAAGTTTTTCAATGATACCCAAGTGGAGGATTGTGTTAAAGGCTTTGGTTAGATTCAGATAAGGGGTATAGACTGTCTTGCCTTCATCCAGGGCATTGTTGACTTTCTCGAGGAAATCTACCAGGTTCATTAAACACAATCTACCCTTAACAAAGCCAAACTGGGTTGGGTCTAGAGTTTGAAGTTTGCCTATGTCCTTCTTGATAAGGTCCATGATGATCCTTTCCATGGCCTTGCAGATGAGGCTGGTTAGATTTATGGGTCTATAGTTCCCTGGGTCAGTTAATGGCCTTCATTTACGCAATGGGATTACTGTTGTTGTTCTCCATTCTGCTGGTACAAAGTCAGTTTTTAGTCTATGGTTAAAGAGAATGACAAGTGCATCAGCTAGGTCCTGTTTTAGATTGCTTAGTAAGCAACATGGGATGTTATCTTGTCCTATTGAGGTTGTGTTTTCGGCCTTAGAGAGTGCAGATATGACTTGATTTCTAGAGACACTAGGTAGAGAACTGGTATCTGGTATGCTTTGAAGTATGGGTGGTGGGGATAGGGGGTGATTTTTGCACCAAATCTGTCAGCTAGCAGGTTGGCAATGTATGAGTGTTACCATCTACTACCAATTTGGCATATAGTTGGGCACTTCCTTTTAGATTTCAGACGTAGTTAAAGAATACCTTATGATGCAAATAATGCTCAAGACTTGAGCAGGATGAAGGTGAGCAATTTTCATAAAAAGCAATATTATTTAGCATTTGCATTTTTATTATTATAGCAAAGATGTTCATTAACAGACAAACCAAAATATCATAATTGAACAGCGCATTCTTCATGAATGCTCCAATTCAGCAAAGAAACAACTGCATTCATGCCAGTGAATTATCAATGACTACTATCAAGCATTAGAGTCCAACAGCACAATTTCAGTCAATGAATCAATATATAATAAATCCAAACCCAATAATAACTGAAAGAGTACATTAAACAACC
>NC_056737.1:1115519009-1115609009 GCF_019279795.1 Protopterus annectens | reverse complement strand
GAGGTTGACTGGATAGAAAACACAACAGCTCAATGAATTACTCAGGGCTCTAGCACCCCAAGAAGAGGAGGAAATAGGTGGAGTTGAGGAAGAACAGCAGCTCCTCAAAACAGCATGTGTGAGGACTACAGAACAGATATGTGGCCTAGTCAGGTATGGAAATAAGGTACATAAGAAAAGCTAGTGTTGGAATGCAAGAGTCCAGGAAGTCATCCAAAGAAAGAGGGAGTGCAGGAAAATGTGGGAAATAGAAAAGATTGACCAGACTAGGATGGAATACTGGTTGGCTAACAAAGAATCTAAGAAAAGAATAGGGCATCAGAGGCACTCTAGGGCATCAGAGGCATTCTACCAGCTTCTGGAAAGTGATTCATTAGGTGGTAAAAAGAAACTATATCAGGTTGCAAGACAAAGACAGAAAGATAAAGAAGATAGTCAGACATCCTTCATAAGGGATGCCTGTAACAACCTGCTCACCAGTCCACAGGACATCAAAGGCAGATGGAAGGAGTATTTCCAGCAGCTTCGGAATGAAGAAAACCCCACAGAAGCTGTACTGTTCCAGATACAGCCTACAATGAGAGAAGAAGAGGAGCCCACCCTTGAAGAAGTAAGAACAGCACTAAGGAAAATGAAGTCAGGGAAAGCAGCAGGCACAGGTGAGGTCACAACAGATATGATAAAGATACTGGGTGAGATAGGGGAGAAATGGCTACATAGGGTACTCAAAGCAGTGTGGAGAAAAAGGCATATCCAAGGTGACTGGAGAATAAGCATACTCATGCTAGTGTACAAGAACAAAGGGGACATCTGCAACTCTGGGCAGTACAGAGGAATCAAACTCCTATCACATTGCATGAAAGTTCTAGAGAGGGTGATTGATAAAAAGATTTGCAGAGTAGTAGAATGGAAGATGGAAGATGAGCAGTTAAGATTCGGATCAGGATGCAGCACAACTGACCCAATATTTGCAGTCAGACAGATAATTGAGAAGAAGCTAGAGATGAGAAAAGAGTCCAACTGGGCACTCCTATTCTTGGAGAAAGCATATGACAAGGTCCAAAGAAAGCTGATCTGGGCAGTGCTGCAGTGGTTCAAAGTCCCAGAAACATCGGTAGAATTAGTGCAGGCTATGTACAAGGACCCAATGACTCAAGTATGAACAGTGTTTGGCCTCAGAGAGGGGTTCCCAGTGGGAGTGGGTGTACACCAGGGTTCAGCTCTGAGCCCACTACTGTTCATACTGATGATGGACTACATTAGCAAAAAGATTGGAGGGGATAGATCAACAAAGTTGCTGCATGCAGATAATCTAGTATTACAGGCAGACTCTGAGCAAGAGCTCTAGCAAAGTATAGAACAATGGAATGCAAAACTGAAGGCACATGGGATGAAACTAAACACAGATAAGACAGTGGTAATGGCAGCAAACTGGGGAAATCAGAAGAAGCTAAGAACTGAGATAGAAGGGAAGATAGTGGAACAGGTAAATAGCTTCAAGTGTCTGGAAGGGGTGGTTGAGGAGAAGGGAAGTCTGAATGAAGAGGTCAAAGGTAGAATCAGAAGGGCTACAGCCAACTGGCATAGAGAGGTGTAATCTGACAGAAGAATGCCAAGAAGCCGAAAAGTAAAGTGTACAAGACAGTGGTGTGACCAGTACTACTGTATGGTACAGAAACCTGGGCAGTAAAGGCAGAACAGATGAAGAAGCTAGAGGTGATGGAAATGAAGTGCCTGAGAAGGGTGGTGGGATGCACTTTGTGGAACGACAAAGAAATGAGGACCTAAGGGCAGAAGCCAAAGTAGCTCCAATTGCAGAAAAGATCAAAGAGAACAGATTACGGTGGTTTGGACATGTGCAGAAAAGCAGAAGACAATCTGGTGAAGAAGATTTGGGACAGACAGGAAAAAGGTAAGAGGAAACAAGGATGTTCACAAAAGAGGTAGATGGATTGTGTGAAAGAAGACCTGCGACAGTCAGGCATGTGTGTCAAAGAAGACAGGAGTGTGGCATTGAATCGAAAAAGATGGCCAGAGTTAACACAATTCCCTGACCCCATGTAGAAAATGGGAAAAAGGGGGCTGATGATGATGATTATGCACATTGACATTAGTGCAGTTAGACGAAAGGTAAGTATATCCATATCTGTGTGTGTGTGTGTGTGTGTGTGTGTGTGTGTGCACGTGTGTTTGCACCCACACACTTAGGTATGATTTTCCTTAGCCCCTTAATTCTACTTTTCTGCTAAAAAGCTTAGATAGAAGGCAAGAAAACAAGCCCACCTTGAAATACATGCTTGTAGCCACAAAAATAAGTACTAAACATAAAGCAGTAGAAAACATCAGGAATCAGTTCCTTCCTTACTGTTTCCATGCACTGGGATTTAAGTTGATCAATCCTTTTATAGCAGGCACTAGCTAGTACAAGAAGCAAACAACTATTCCATGTGCTTTCTACTCTGCCTAAAAGCCTCTTACAGTAGCTTTTAATAAATTGCAGTGGAATGAGTCTTTTTCCTACAGAAATAATGTTATTTATTCACTGGTAAAGTACACACTAAGTTATTAATGGGTGCACTGGGCAAAGAAGAAAGATATGTAGTAACTCATTGACAGTTGTGTTAATGTTTTGCAATACTGTAAGAGCAGATATGGAGGGTCCAAGATGGAGGAACAGCGATAGGCAGTTTGTTTTATTTATTTGCTTATTTATACTACAAACCTTCAACAACAGCTGCAATTCATGAAGCAATATCAAATTAACATCATGCAAATACATTATTTCAGCAGAATCCAAATAACAACAAACAAACTTGGGGCATAGATGTAATATTTGCAATAGCCAAGTCCTGAGGCCTTGAATAAGTATGATATTTACGTTAGTCTGACTCAGCATGACTTACATGATGGTAAGGGGCTCTGTTTGGACCTCCTTGAGACAACAGATTTCAATGTTTATGACTGCAGCTAAATCAAACTCTGGCAAGAATTTGCCTTGCCTAGTTATGTATATTTACAGGCCTGAATGGGATAAATCTGCGATTCTTCCAAAGGGTTGCTATGTATGGCTTAGCAGTTGCAGGAAACAGAGAAATGAACTTCTTGTGGTGGAGTGCAAGACTTGGCAAATTCAGAGTATGATAGAAATATCCAATTAGTCATTGTGAAGTGAAGCAGAGTCTGAACACTGCCAAGAAGGTTGTACCCTTCTGCATGCCTAGAATTTGTGGAGTTCATCCAGGGCTCCATCTGTTCACCCAGTGCATTTAGGAATCTTGGTAGAAAAAAGTGTGTGTGTGTGTGTGTGTGTGTGTGTGTGTGTGTGTGTGTGTGTGTGTGTGTGTGCGCGTGTGTATGCACAGGACTTTTAGCTCTGCTTCCAGGATACATCTCTTGTAGTTTGCAAAGGGAATGCACTGGTCACTCTGATAAGCTTAGTTATTACACATAACCATGCACTCTGGTAACAGTACAAATAACCTCACTGTAATGTCTAGTTCTACAGACTGTTAGCCTAATGGAGTGACCAGTATATTCCTTGTGCAAACATAGGGAATGTTTGTTGAAAGCATAGCTAAAAGCCCTGTACTCAATATGTCTAGACAAAGCAACCAAATAATTGGTTGGCAGTGGTCAAAATATATGGACATTTGTGTACATATCACTGAAAGTTACTGCTGTAAAATATACTGAAGCAACACAATCAGCTGCATATAGTTAGTCCCTTGCATGAGGAAACTGCAGTCTTATGTTCACCATATTAACTGTGAACTTTTACCTCATCGACATTTGCCTGCGTTGATTTTTCAGAACCACTCTTAGATATTTCCTCCTGGCTGTTGCTCTTTGCGTTTATTTCTTACTTGTTACCCCTAATGTAAATGTTGGCATTGTAAAATGCTCTGTTCCATTTTCCAGTTATTTATAATGCTTTAGTTACATTTTCCAGTTATTTATAATGCTTTAGTTACATTTTCTCAGTACTTTCTATATATTACAGTTTATTTTGTCATATCATTCATTACCACATATAAAAATATGGTAAATCAATTTAATGACTTACTATTGACTTACTAATTACTACCACAAACATAAAGCAAAAATCACTATCACCACTGTCTTTTCCAAAATAAACTAATTGAAATTAGTATTAGTCCAGACATTTCTCCCTGGTTTAAAACTTTCCTCACCAACAGCCAGGTCAGAGCTAAAATAGGATCCACCCTATCAGAATCTGCAGCTGTTACCAAAGTTGTTCCACAAGGATCCATTCTTGTCATCCTCCTCTTCTCCATATTCATTAACAAACTTCTTTGTGACTTTCCCCATCTCCCATTTATCCTGTATGCTGATGACATGGTCATTTACCCATCAGGTCACTCTCATACCAAGATTCACTGCTAACTTCAGTCCAACTTACATGAGGTTCATCAATGGCTCGTAAACCATAAACTACTTCTCAACTCTACCAAGACCAAAACTACATATTTTGGAACTCCACAGAAAAATCACCAAGAGCCTGACTCTTTAACTATATTTCACTTACACAACTATTTCATAGAGACAACCTCCACCTTCAAATACCTAGGACTATGGCTTGACCAGTCACTAAACTTATATTTCCATACAGACAAAGGGAAAGCTAAAATAAACTCCCTCTTCTTCTGGACCAAAATGTTTTCCCATTTCTATCCCAGCCAGCTAGAGCTGCCATTGACAGAGGCTTTCTCCTTTCTCAACTTGAACATGGGCTCCTAGTTTTTGCTTCTATCTCCAAGAAAAAAATTTAATAAATTTAATAACATCCACTGTGCTGACAGTAGAGCCAAACATAATTCAAACAGGTAAAAAACTCACGGAGTGGTACAATTCAAGAACTGCAACTGGCCAGTTAATAAACCATACTCTCTTTATTAATAAGTCGAGCACTTTCATCCCTGTGAATCAAGGACTTCATCAAAACAATTGAAATCAATGAAATACATCTGTTTTATAGGGGTCTATGTCACATAATCAAACTTCCAAAATTTCGAACACCATAAGTTCAAACTTGGAAGTTCGAAATGTGATAACATCGAAACCTCAGAACAGCAAATTTTTTCCCAGGGAAAACATTTGCTGTTCCGAAAAACACACACACAACACAAGCACACCAAAAACCTTACATACCTACACTAAACCTTACATACACTAAAGTGTGCTAGCCTGTGTAACTAATTTATCACTGTCTCTGCATTTTCTGTGTGTTTCTACCAAAAAAACAAAAAAAACAAAAAAATAATCCTTGTTTTCCCGCTTTCCTCGACTAGTTTAGACCAGTTTACAGTCATTGCTGTATTCTGGGCTGTGGTGTCATTCCTGTGTTGTCCAGTACCTTACTTAGATAGAAGGAAGTTTCTTTGCTCACCAGTGGGAGTGGGGAGGCTTGAGCAGCCTACCTGTCCTTGGGGGAAGTGACCTCAGCACAAGAAGCTGTAGTAATTGGTTGTTTGGGACCATTCCTAGCTCTTTTGTAGTTCACTGCTTAAAATCCGCCTCTGGGTGTTTTTTTCTGGCTATTCTGCTCAGACAAGCTCCACGTGGGTTTACAGAGTGGTCCTAACAGCAAGGAACTCGAAAAAGCAACTACCTTCTGGATTTAAGTATCTTTGCTTTTTTTCACTGGAAATAGCTTCTGTAGCTTACTTTGAACTAGCCTGAACTGTTTTTTAACTGATTACTGCATTTATTTTAAAATCTGCACTTAAAGTTACATTTAGTCGAATTTGATCGAAAGTTTGCTTGTTTGTTTGTTTAATTTAACTGTGGAGGCTGCCCACTAAAGTTTGCTAGCCTGTGTAACTAATTTATCACTGTCTCTGCATTTTCTGTGTGTTTCTACCAAAAAAACAAAAAAAAACAAAAAATAATCCTTGTTTTCCCGCCTTCCTCGATTAGTTTAGACCAGTTTACAGGCATTGCTGTATTCTGGGCTGTGGTGTAGTTCCTGTGTTGTCCATTACCTTACTTGGATAGAAGGAAGTTTCTTTGCTCACCAGTGGGAGTGGGGAGCCTTATGCAGCCTACCTGTCCTTGGGGGAAGTGACCTCAGCACAAGAAGCTGTAGTAATTGGTTGTTTGGGACCATTCCTAGCTCTTTTGTAGTTCACTGCTTAAAATCCACCTCTGGGCATTTTTTTCTGGCTATACTGCTCAGACAAGCTCCACATGGGTTTACAGAGTGGTCCTAGCAGCAAGGAACACGAAAAAAGCGACTACCTTCTGGTTTTAAGTATCTTTGCTTTTTTTCACTGGAAATAGCTTCTGTAGCTTACTTTGAACTAGCCTGAACTGTTTTTTAACTGATTACTGCATTTATTTTAAAATCTGCACTTAAAGTTACATTTAGTCGAATTTGATCGAAAGTTTGCTTGTTTGTTTGTTTAATTTAACTGTGGAGGCTGCCCACTAAAGTGTGCTAGCCTGTGTAACTAATTTACCACTGTCTCTGCATTTTCTGTGTGTTTCTACCAAAAAAACAAAAAAAAAACAAAAAAATAATCCTTGTTTTCCCGCCTTCCTCGACTAGTTTAGACCAGTTTACAGGCATTGCTGTATTCTGGGCTGTGGTGTAGTTCCTGTGTTGTCCATTACCTTACTTGGATAGAAGGAAGTTTCTTTGCTCACCAGTGGGAGTGGGGAGCCTTGAGCAGCCTACCTGTCCTTGGGGGAAGTGACCTCAGCACAAGAAGCTGTAGTAATTGGTTGTTTGGGACCATTCCTAGCTCTTTTGTAGTTCACTGCTTAAAATCCGCCTCTGGGCATTTTTATCTGGCGATACTGCTCAGACAAGCTCCATGTGGGTTTACAGAGTGGTCCAAGCAGCAAGGAACTCGAAAAAGTGACTACCTTCTGGATTTAAGTATCTTTGCTTTTTTTCCACTGGAAATAGCTTCTGTAGCTTACTTTGAACTAGCCTGAACTGTTTTTTAACTGATTACTGCATTTATTTTAAAATCTGCACTTAAAGTTACATTTAGTCGAATTTGATCGAAAGTTTGCTTGTTTGTTTGTTTAATTTAACTGTGGAGGCTGCCCACTAAATGTGCTAGCCTGTGTAACTAATTTATCACTGTCTCTGCATTTTCTGTGTGTTTCTACCAAAAAAACAAAAAAAACAAAAAAATAATCCTTGTTTTCCCACCTTCCTTGACTAGTTAAGACCAGTTTACAGGCATTGCTGTATTCTGGGCTGTGGTGTAGTTCCTGTGTTGTCCATTACCTTACTTGGATAGAAGGAAGTTTCTTTGCTCACCAGTGGGAGTGGGGAGCCTTATGCATCCTACCTGTCCTTGGGGGAAGTGACCTCAGCACAAGAAGCTGTAGTAATTGGTTGTTTGGGACCATTCCTAGCTCTTTTGTAGTTCACTGCTTAAAATCCGCCTCTGGGCATTTTTTTCTGGCTATACTGCTCAGACAAGCTCCACGCGGGTTTACAGAGTGGTCCTAGCAGCAAGGAACTAGAAAAAGCGACTACCTTCTGGATTTAAGTATCTTTGCTTTTTTTTTACTGGAAATAGCTTCTGTAGCTTACTTTGAACTAGCCTGAACTGTTTTTTAACTGATTACTGCATTTATTTTAAAATCTGCACTTAAAGTTACATTTAGTCGAATTTGATCGAAAGTTTGCTTGTTTGTTTGTTTAATTTAACTGTGGAGGCTGCCCACTAAAGTGTGCTAGCCTGTGTAACTAATTTACCACTGTATCTGCATTTTCTGTGTGTTTCTACCAAAAAAACAAAAAAAAAACAAAAAAATAATCCTTGTTTTCCCGCCTTCCTTGACTAGTTTAGACCAGTTTACAGGCGTTGCTGTATTCTGGGCTGTGGTGTAGTTCCTGTGTTGTCCATTACCTTACTTGGATAGAAGGAAGTTTCTTTGCTCACCAGTGGGAGTGGGGAGCCTTATGCAGCCTACCTGTCCTTGGGGGAAGTGACCTCAGCACAAGAAGCTGTAGTAATTGGTTGTTTGGGACCATTCCTAGCTCTTTTGTAGTTCACTGCTTAAAATCCACCTCTGGGCATTTTTTTCTGGCTATACTGCTCAGACAAGCTCCACCTGGGTTTACAGAGTGGTCCTAGCAGCAAGGAACTCGAAAAAGCGACTACCTTCTGGATTTAAGTATCTTTGCTTTTTTTCACTGGAAATAGCTTCTGTAGCTTACTTTGAACTAGCCTGAACTGTTTTTTAACTGATTACTGCATTTATTTTAAAATTTGCACTTAAAGTTACATTTAGTCGAATTTGATCGAAAGTTTGCTTATTTGTTTGTTTAATTTAACTGTGTAGGCTGCCCACTAAAGTGTGCTAGCCTATGTAACTAATTTATCACTGTCTCTGCATTTTCTGTGTGTTTCTACCAAAAAAACAAAAAAAACAAAAAAATAATCCTTGTTTTCCTGCCTTCCTCGACTAGTTTAGACCAGTTTACAGGTGTTTCTGTATTCTGGGCTGTGGTGTAGTTCCTGTGTTGTCCATTACCTTACTTGGATAGAAGGAAGTTTCTTTGCTCACCAGTGGGAGTGGGGAGCCTTATGCAGCCTACCTGTCCTTGGGGGAAGTGACCTCAGCACAAGAAGCTGTAGTAATTGGTTGTTTGGGACCATTCCTAGCTCTTTTGTAGTTCACTGCTTAAAATCCACCTCTGGGCGTTTTTTTCTGGCTATACTGCTCAGACAAGCTCCACCTGGGTTTACAGAGTGGTCCTAGCAGCAAGGAACTCGAAAAAGCGACTACCTTCTGGATTTAAGTATCTTTGCTTTTTTTCACTGGAAATAGCTTCTGTAGCTTACTTTGAACTAGCCTGAACTGTTTTTTAACTGATTACTGCATTTATTTTAAAATTTGCACTTAAAGTTACATTTAGTCGAATTTGATCGAACGTTTGCTTGTTTGTTTGTTTAATTTAACTGTGTAGGCTGCCCACTAAAGTGTGCTAGCCTGTGTAACTAATTTATCACTGTCTCTGCATTTTCTGTGTGTTTCTACCAAAAAAAAAAAAATAATCCTTGTTTTCCCACCTTCCTCGACTAGTTTAGACCAGTTTACAGGTATTGCTGTATTCTGGGCTGTGGTGTAGTTCCTGTGTTGCCCATTACCTTACTTGGATAGAAGGAAGTTTCTTTGCTCACCAGTGGGAGTGGGGAGCCGTGAGCAGCCTACCTGTCCTTGGGGGAAGTGACCTCAGCACAAGAAGCTGTAGTAATTGGTTGTTTGGGACCATTCCTAGCTCTTTTGTAGTTCACTGCTTAAAATCCACGTTTGCACTGCTTTGCACGGTCGTGCGCACAGCGCAGTGCCGGTTAAACAAGGTTAAACTTTTTCTGGCTCCGCCAAGTCTGCTCTTCAATTTTTCCCTTAGAACTGTTCTACTTGCAATCTAAACTGCCTATACTCTATCTGAAAAGCTCAGCACTTGCTCTTAAAGCATTTTTTATACAGGTAAAGCACTCTTAAACAAAAGAAAGTACTTCATTCACCTAAATTCTGTTGAGTACCCATTTCCCTATAGGTCCTTTCTGACTCAGTTACACAGCAATCTTTTTCACTATTTCTAGCATGTCGAAGGGTCAGTTGCTGGCGTCCTCTCCTGTTCAGCTGGTGAATCTGGGAATCTTGAGGCAATGTTACAATTGCCTCATGTACAACAGAAAACCCTCTCTTCCTCCCAACAAATACAAATATATGCGAGAGATGCAACTATATAGCCAAATTGGAGGCTGAGCTCTCTCAATTCAGTACTGGCAAGACCAGTCAGGAGGAGAAGGTAACCATGCACACCACAAACCCAGTCTCACAATGAACTATCACAACTGCAAACCAAACACATAAACACACAAAAACATTCTCAGAGGCGCTGATTAAAAATCTACCAAAACAACAGAGGCCTCCAAAGCAGACACCCAAGCAACCACCACCTCAAGACATAGCACATGCAACACATAGTTCACAAAGTCAGTGTGCCAAACAGTCACAGCCCTTAAGGCCAAACAACATGCCAGACACACTTGTAATAGGTGACTCCATAGTCAGACACACTGACGTCCCACTCACCAGACTTAACAAGGAAAAGGTCACAGCAAGCTGCCTGTCGAGAGCTAGAATCCAGCACATAACACAAGCACTCAGGTCACTCCACAGCAAGTAGAAATATGACTCAGTCATTGTACATGCCGGTGTGAACGACCTGAGACGTACCTCCCTGGACTACATGAAAAGAGACATAGAGGAGCTCTCTGATTATGTAGCCCAGGCCGGTATGACCCTGACCCTGAGCAGCATCTTACCCTCACCAAGAATGATGCCACAGTACAAAGACAAAATGATCAGTTTTAACAATTGGCTTAATTACTGGTGTCATTCTAAGGGGATCCAATGTCTGTCTGCTTGGGATGACATGCTTGACAAGCCACGCTGCTTCGCAAGGGATGGCTTGCACCTGTCACCCCTGGGCTTCCGGATATTGGCCAAGGCTCTTGCCACCACCATAGTGCCTTTTTTAGGCAAGGCTCAAATGAAAATCCTACCTCCCTAGAAAACAAAAGTGGAAAAAAAACTAAGGGTAATGCTGCTCAATGCCAGAAGTCTAAACTTCAAGATGCACACCCTCGAAGCCCTCCTCAGTATGGAGAACATCGATGTCTGTGCAGTGACTGAAACCTGGTTCAAGGCTCCTGAGAGCACCCCAGCACTATCAGGTTTTACCTCATATCATGCTTTCCGGCCCCAAAACCTGGACTGAACCACAAAAGGAGGGGGAGTATCCATTTTCATCAAAGATACCCACACCTCCAGGTTAGTGGCAATGCACGAAGCATCGGAGACCATCCAGGTGCAACTAACCATAGGCAAAACTGCCTTACAGTTTGTAGCATGCTACAGACCACCTTCTCAAACTCAGGAACCCCACACAGCCTTCCTTAAAGACACTGGAGAGTATGAATGTCTCTCCAAATACCATAATTTTGGGAGACTTCAACTACCCAAACATAGACTGGGAACATTACTCAAGCCCAAATGCCCTAGCCCAAAGGTTCCTAGAATTCATAAACTCAAATGCAATGGAACAACTAGTCACCATTCCCACAAGAGGAGACAATATACTAGACCTGATCATCACAAACATGGGGACAAAATGCTTCACACCGGAAGTATATCCCTCTTTGGTAAGATCAGACCATAAATTAATCTCACTGGAAATCCACATCCCGCCCCCACCCCCTGCACAAAAGACCACAGTGAAGAACTTCTCAAAAACCAACTTCACACTTCTTAAGACTGAAGTGGTATCCTTCAAGGCCCCTGGGCCAGTGGAAACCGCAACCCACACTGCTGAATCCTTTGCATATGCCTTCTATGGGCACCTTCAAGAATGCATGGATCATGCAATCCCAAATAAAACCAAGACCCATTCCCCCAAAGGCAGGCCGGTCTGGTGGACCCCAGCCATAAACAAACTTTACAACAGGAGGAGGAAGCTACTACATGACAGAGCAAAATCCCTAAAAGGGAAGGCATCTCTGATCAGTACTAGCAAAAAACTATGATCACTCATAAAATCATCCAAGGCCAACTTTGAGAGAAAAATCGCAAAAGACACAAAAGACAATCACAAGGCCTTCTTTAGCTATGTTAGAAACCTGGGTGGAAACTCCCAGATATGCTCAGAGTTAGTCCAAAATGACACAAAATACACTGAACCCACTGACATTGCCAACATTCTGGCAGACAGGTTCAGTGCAAATTTCTCCTCCCCTTCCCCCCAAAAGGAGAAATAACTATCCCAGCAGAGTGTAGCCTCCCAAACATCTCAGATGCTCAGGTGAGAGCCGCCCTCTCTAAAGCTAAAAACACAGCATCAATGGGACCGGATGGTGTCCCGGGCTGTGTGCTACATAAACTCCAAGAGGAACTAAACCCACACATAAGGCTGCTGTTTAATCTTAGCCTTACTACAGGATAATGCCCAAAGAGTGGCGACGGCAACAGTGGTCCCACTTCACAAAGGCGGTGCTTCTACGGACCCTGGAAATTACCGCCCCATAAGCTTGACGAGCCTGGTCTGCAAAGCTATGGAGAGGATCATTATGGAACTCATAAACAAAGACATTGGGGACCTACAGACATTGGATCCTACCCAATTTGGCTTTGTCAAGGGCAGATCCTGCCTATTGAACTTGGTTGACTTTATTGAAACAGTCACTAAGGCCATTGATGAGGGTAAGGCAGTTCACACAGCCTACCTTGACCTTGCAAAAGCCTTTGACACAATACCCCACTCGGGCATCATAGACAAACTCACCAGCTTAAATGTAAACCCATATGTCACAAGATGGGTTGCAAACTGGCTCAAGGACAGAACCCACAGGGTCAGAATTGCTGGAGCTATGTCAGACTCTAAGCCAGTCACAAGCAGTGTCCCACAGGGCTCAGTTCTGGGACCCCTCTTGTTTGGCATTTATTTTTCTGAGGTACAGGCAAACATAGGAGGATTGTGGCTGACAAAGTTCGCAGATGACTGCAAACTGGGCGCCATAATTGATACTCCAGCGGACACAAACATCCTTCAGAGAGGCCTCATAGAAACGGATAATTGGTGCCAGAGCCATGGCCTTAAGCTGAAAGCCAAAAAATGTATAGTCATACCCTTTGGGAAAAACAAGGTACCGACAAATTACCACATAGGTGGTAATCCATTAAGTACGGAAGAGGTAATTAGGGACCTAGGGACCCAGGTTGACAGTAACCTCTCATTTGACACTCACATTGCCAAAGTGGTTAGGAAGACCTTCTATATTGCCCACCTTATCATGAAGGGTTTCACATCTAGATCAAGAGAGGTCATTGTGCCCCTGTACTCTTCTCTTATCAGGCCAATGATTGAGTACAATGCCCCATTTGGGATGTATCTCACCCGACACCTGCAGCAGTTGGAAAGACCCCAAAAGTTCCTCACCAAGAGGATAAAGGGTCTTAAACATATGTCATATGCTGCCCGACTGAAAAAACTCCAGCTCTATTCAGTTGCATACCTCCTACTCAGAGGTGACCTGTGCCTGACGTATAAGGCCATGTCCAATCCGGAATTAATGGACATGCTCCACCTCAGAAAATCCAAATCCATCAGAGCCACGAGAGCAAGAGACTTAAACCTCAACACAGAAATAAATAGGATGTGCTGGAGGGACAGATTCATAACCCAGAGGCTCCCTACACTCTGGAACAGAATCCCAGTCCATGTTAGGCAGAGCCCCTCACTGACTCTATTCAAGAGAAATCTTGATGAGTGGATGGGAGATCATAGGTTTACCCCAGGGGTCATCTCTGTGTCACTACTAGACAGAGGCACAGTAAACTAAACCCTAAAAGGGCGTAGTATTCTCATCCTAAGGGGTGGTGAAAGCCACACACACTCTGGCTAGGCTTATAAATGCCCTAGGGCAGATAGCCTAGTACGAACCTATGAACCTATGAAAATATCTGTGCACTAACCTTAACCCAAACCCTAACCCTAAGGTCTGTCACTATCACACACTTACCTTACCTGCACCCTAACCCTAAAGTCCGTCACTATTGCACACTTACCTTACCTGCACCCTAACGCTAAAGTCCAACACTACCTTCCCACACCGTAACCCCAATGTCAGTCGCAATCACACACTTACCTTAACCTGTTCCGTAACTTTTGCACCACAGTGGAGAAAATGTTGAAGCCGCAGAAACAGCCAACTGAATTCTTTCCCTGGGAAAGAATTTGGATTTTTCGGCTGCGACATTTTCAAATTTCGGACTTCCCCATTCAAACTTTTAGTGTTCAAACTTCTGGCAGTTCGATTACATAACATAGACCCTTTTACAGGCATTTGACTGTCACATGACTATTAGCCATCAAGTAAGTCCATTATTTCAGAAAAATAACTGAAAAAAATCAATACAGTCCATTACTATGACTGTGAACAATAAATATTTACAACCTTACTAAAAACTAAACTAGTAATCATGCACTAATACCTTGTAAAAATGAAAAGGTAACACATAAAAACTAACCTGGAGATATAATAAAATCCATATAGGAAGAGTGTAAGAACTACATGGAAGGTACTACTGACAGAGAGCTGTGAATCAGTATAGGGGATATGTTACAGTGTCTAGCGATGAGTAACACACCCCCTGCACTGTCAAAGCATGGAAATTAAACATTTAATAAATACATTTTTTTTCAGTGTTTGCACAGTACAGAGCTTAGCTGTGGACAAGTGCCAGACATCTAAAAATAGAAATCAGATGCATTTAATTATGTAGGAAAGGTCAAGTTTAAACATAGTTAAGCAGGTTTGCATGGTGAGGCACGGTGCTTAGCAGTGCTTAAACATAGTGGAGAGATATATGGAAAAGTATAACAGTGTTTCACATGGCTATGTAAATGAGTGGTTACAGTGACAGCCTTAGATTCAGGGTCAGACAGGTTATTTTGTAAATACACATTCTGAGAATTATTTTAAGTCCCGATGAAATGTCGTGTGATTATGTTGCAAATACACGTAAGAGTATGTCTTCACCCTTGATGGAATATTGTATGTATGCACAGACATTTTATTGAACATACATTTTGCAAATACACAATTATTAAATATATTATTAAATCCTGCAGTGCTGCACTCAGCTAAGCTCTGGTAAGCACAGCTAAGCATAGCCAAGCACAGCTTAAACCAGGAATGTTTTAACAGTGCTTGGCTGGTTTGCACAATGCTAAGCAGTGCAAAGCCCTGCTAAGCAATTCCCGTTTAAGCACACCACTAAGCATTGCTAAGCATTGCCAGTTTAAGCAATGCTCAGCTGAGCTCAGTGGGTTTGTATGGTGCTAAGCGGAGCACCGCATTTTTAAAAATGGCCCAATGGCAGCAAAGGAGCAGATAAACAGCCTTATTTAAGCTGAACAGGAGAGAATACAGCCAGAACCTGTTGGAGTTTGACCCATGCAGGAACTATGGCAGGAGTTGGAGAGGGTGTGTGCTTCCAGGCACAGCGTTGGGGCATGCTGTAGTCCAGGGTCATGGTTAGACTCCTAGTAAAAGACCATGATATCCAGCTGCTGCAGAGCCAGTGCCGGGGGTTGGAATACAAATCAGAGGTCTGGGACCAGCTGGCACACGACCTCAACAGTGCAAGTCGTATCCCTAGCACAGGTGAGCAGGTGCATCATCATTTTGATGACCTGAAGTGCAAGAAGGGGGATCTCTTGGCCGCTTGGATCCAAGATGCCCGGGATGACAATGTCCCACAAGTTTGTAAGTACTGTTTGTGTTGTTTTACCAATAAGTAATCTGCATGTGTGATAGAAAGGTAGACATAATGGTGTGTTTCTCTCCCCACAGTTGTAGTGGAGAGAGCTCACAACCTGGAGACCCATGCAGGGCGCCTGGACAGGTTGAGCAGAGGGTGTGGTGAGTACAGCTGTATCTTGCAATCTATAGTTATATAAAGAAGAAAGAGTACATTAATAACTGCCAGTATGTTTTCAGTGTACTGCAATCAATGTGGTCATAGACCTGGACTGATATAACTGAGTAATGCTAAGTACAGTTCAATAAAGATGAAAGCATGAAACCTGCTAATGTTAATGAAAGAACGTTACAACTTCATTAATAATGTTAAGGAAATAAATTGTTCTACTGCATTCATAATGTTAAGGAAATAGATTGCATAGATTGTGGAATTACAGCTGTCTTGCAACACCTGCAGTATCTAAAGTGTTCATCAATAAAGACTGTTAGATGTATACCAATCACTGCTTCATCTCACTCCTAATAAAGCTGTGTTGGGCACAATGTGTATATTTTGGGCTGTTGGTCAAGAAATTGAATTAAACACAAGAATAATGTCATGAAGTGACTGAAGGTTAGTTGATAAAAACTGTTTTTCTAAAGTGTAGATGTGGAGCTGTACTACAAGATATACTGTATTATGATATTTGTTATGCACTAACATCTGAACCTAGAATAGTAATGTCTAAGGTATAATAGTGTGTTTATCTCAGGATTGTCTGGTGTTAACCATTACATTTCAGCTATATGCATTCCTGAACTTAGTTATGCTGCAGGCAAGTATGAACTGCAATAGCTGTAGACTGCAAATATACTATCTGTAACTATATATGGGTCAGGTAGGCAACCCAGCACCCCAATATGGCCTGTACACATCACACATATTCCCATTCACTAGGAGTTAATTGTCTACACCTGCATTCCAAGTATTAATACACAGCTCACCTACTATCTCTGTCATGCATGAATCTCATGCATGTGTGTTCAAGTGTAACTGCCATCTTGTATAACACTCTATCTCTATTAACAGGCCACAGTTTGTTATTAGATGAGATCTTGGCATATATTAGTCAATCTATAATCAGCAATTGCTCAGTAGCTCAGTGTGATAAACGCTGGGTATGATATACATTTTGTCACACACAGACTGGGGTTCGAATCTGGGGACAAGTACTACTAAATATTAATAGCAACTTATGTATTGTTAACCGATGTTCTCCCCACAGGAATTACAGGTAAATAAATGTAGCTGTTCAACTGGGTTACTAATTTGTGTACCAGAGTGTTAACAGAATTGCTCAGCAAGGTGATAAGACTCCAGTAAATATAAAGTCAACACATACAATACTAATGCAAGTTATTAAAACAAAGAAAAATGTTTAATCTTGCTACGGCTGCATGCCCGGTGTGTCTGTGAATGTCTGCTGATAGTCTAACCCCATTCTCCAGGACAGCATGATAAGGGTAACTCTCTGTACTGTGCTCGATACATGTCTCTCAAGTGTCACACTGTCATGGGCTATGATCACTGTTGCCAAATCCCTGGGACACAGACTTAACAGCCACTTGATTTATCTCAGTAGCACAGTCACACTACATCAGTCCACAGTACAACTTGGTAGTCATATATGTTGCCTTGATATGTAATAGTCCCCTATAGTTGTGTACATGTAGGTGTTACAGCTTGCCCCATACTGTCCCATGCAGATAGATTGAGAGGTATGTAAGTGCTGTAGAAGCTATAGGGCACTTGCATACATAAAGTAAGGCCTGTAGAGTATATAAAAGCACTGTTGCAAATAATATAGTCTATACTGGTAGTAATGGAATATATTTCTCTCTCCCCCCCACCCCTTATCTGCATCATAGGTTCATAGGTTCATAGGTAGGTACTAGGCTACTGGCCCTGGGGTCTATATAAGTCTAGCCAAAAAGGTTCCCTCACTTTTACCACCCAAGAAAATTATTTTCCTGTACCCCTGTCAAGCAGTGCCACAGAAGTGATCCCCGGGGTGAATTTTCTATTTCCCATAATTTATTATTGTTATACATCGGGTATGGTTTATGCTTAATGTATGTTGTTCTCAAAATGTTATGTTGGGCCTTGTGTTTCATTATTGTTATATATTACAATAGCTGCATACTAACACACCTTGTTGAATTGCCTATGATGTTGGCCTTATGCCGTAACTGTTACTGGCATGCTGTTACAATACTGACTGTTATCCCACTTATTGTTGTGTTCCATATGCTATGCGATGTTACCTTACTGGGTTATCTTCAACATCCTGGCATGCTGTTATAACTAACATTAAAATCTATTTAATTACTAACCTATACACTTTGAAAACCTCAACACCATAGCTTGACTGTGTAGGCCGGTTCCCGGCAATCCGCCTACCTAACCTTGGCCGGCCATGACACCAGGTCCCAGCCCATCTGGAACCCAACCTGGAGCTACCCCTTCCACTGGTCCTGCACTGCCTATGGGCAGAACCACCAGAGGGGATGGGGCCCGTGCCCACCTGGGAGTGGGTGGAGAAAGAGAGTTGTCACCCATCGACAGCTACCAGGGATGGTGTGCAAGATTGTCCACTGTGGTTTGGATGATTGCCTGCACAAGATTGAGGGCAGACTGGCCAACCTGGAGGGGTAAGCTGGCTATGGGGCCCAGACCCCAGCACAGCCACCTTCAGGGTCGTGAAAGAGCAGTGTTGACTGCCCATGGGTGGGGAGCCCAGTCTCACTGCTGCCGTCTGGGGACACATGGCTCTCCAATTCCAGAACACTCTCTCCATCCAAGGTGTTTAACCCCCTCATGTGCCATTTACCTCCCCTGTCTGCTGTCTTGTCTGTCTTGCCTGTTTGCAAATGCTACTTCACCTACCCAACTTACTATATCCCTTCCCCAACATTCCACTCTCTCCTTAAAAAAATGGGCATCTATCCCACAAAAAAGAAATCGTCCCATACATAGCTCTACATTTTTCCCCATGTACACTGCCCACAATCAATTATTACACCACTTAATCAACACAGTTATGTCACCCACACCCCTCTCTCTAAGATATGAGATTCCAAATTCCAAATTGTCCACAACCTGCACAGCTGTTGCTGTACAAGACATGAAGAGCTATGTTTTTTTCCTACACCCATCCTGCACATCCCTACCTGCCTTTCACAATGTTTTTCTCCCCTGCTTGCCCCCATTTCACCACTTTCCTTTCTCCCCTTTATTCTTTTCATATTTTGGAAATAGCACGAGGTTAACGTGCAAACCTGCGCAAACCTGCTTAAAGCTGCTTAAAACTGCTTTAATCACCTTCAGTCTTTCTGGCATTGTTTTGCACATCAGCAAAATGACTACCACTGCCAAGTCTCAAACATAGGACCCTGCCAACTAGGGCATAGTGCATTAGCCCACTAGGCCACTCAGCTTAGAGGAATAACAGGTGTTTCCATAAACATATCCTATCAGTGATGCACATCAGCAAAAATTTCAGCCCTGCCAAGTCTCAAACCCAAGACCCTGTCAACTACAGCACAGTGCATTAGCCCACTATGTTACTCAGCTCTGAAGTATAATTGGTGTTTCCATACACATATCCTGAGTGCCAGTGCCACATTGCTTGTACATATAATGGGAAAAATGACAGTATACTTGGGACTGGGATGCAGCCACCAAACCAGTACACAGACAAATAAATGTTGATGGGAGTATGTGAGGCCTAGGATATCAGGTAGAGCTGACAACTGCACAGACTGTTGCAGAATGTCCACAGTTGTGCCACTTAATTTTGGCATGGTTGTCACAAAATTATTATGTCTGTTGAAGTACTGGCAAGTCAGTACAGATTGAGATTAGAAAATCATGACAGACAGTTCAGTGTCACACATCATACCCATCTGAACACACATGTTCATGCCAATCCTGTGTAACAGATTGTATGCATGTACATTTGTCTTGCAAATACACCTGCTATAGTATTGACTCAGTAGCTCAATTTGTTACATTCCTAGCATGCTTTACATTTTGCCACCCACAGTCCTGTCTTCCATTCCAGTCTGTTGCATGTCAAGTACATGCTTGTAAATAGAACAAATAAATGACTGAGCCCTGCAATTTTAAGCTGAACCAGTTGCTGCTAATGCAGTCACTTACACCCATATAAGCACATCAAAGGCCTGTAGGTTGGGACACACTTCACAAATATGTATAGGCGTCCTAAATATCGCCTACAACACTCTGGATGGCACTGTTATATGACATATGTACCTGAGGCACATGCCTCACCTGGACTGGTATGGGTACCCTCACCCTGGCTATGCTGTGTCAACACAGCTGACACTGCTCTCTCACTCACATATACAGCTTGCTGTCCCCCAATGTGTTCACAGTACTCAGTATGACTCCTGACCATAATTCAGCAGCTGCAGCATGCAACATATGCAGCAGTATGTTCAGCTACCTGCTACAGACATACCATACCTCCCAAACACCTAGAACAGGGGATCCACTCCCATCCAGAAAGAGGTGGGGGGAATGGTCAAGTAACAGTGACATGTATCACAGTCCTTCCCTACAAACATACACAGCTGACAGACCAACAGCCACTGCAGCAGCATGCATATTCTGATACAAATGATGTATGACACTCACATCTGTCTGTCCTATTACTACCCTCAACCCACATTGTTAAACAGTAAAATGCCACATAATCAGAAAGTCTGTTCACAATGGCCAAAGATAGCATGCCAAACAGTGGACATACCACATAAATCCAGACAGTGGACAGTATTTTTACCTACCCTCTGTGATGCTGTAGTGCCCATACCTCAATAATGTACATCTCACAGGCCAGAAAAAGGGCCAAGGCCTACATGAAGGCTTAACTATAGCACTGTGGTGCCATTCCATTGGCTAATGAAAATGCAACCCTGTTGTTCTGGATGCAATTAGCGAGTGTGAGCCACAGATTGGTGTACAGACAACCACCTGTTCATGAGTATTACCTACAAAAGGCAAGGTGCTATCTATGGTAAACAGGGCTGTGGCTTTCTTTACATAGACAGACTGTGAGAACATAAGCATTATACTACAGGATTTCTACACATAAAAGAGAACAGCACTATATCGGGCATGTAATAGAAGCCTCCATGTAATGGGAATCAGATGGAAGGATGCAGTTATGGGAAATAGGGATTACAACAGTAGGCCTGTAGTACATATCTTGGAATGACATGTTGCTGTTAGTCAGCTGTCCAACACGTACAGGCTTTCCTTTTGGGTCTATCTGCTGTGACATACATCACAGCTCTAGCCCTCTGAGTCCCACCAGTAAGGGTCGGGTCATGAACAAATGCTACTAGATTGCGTTTTAGACAATAATGACAGTAAGTACTGGTAGATACAGCTGGCATATCACATGATGTACTGTCAATCTGATCCTCTCAGTCTGTGAATGTCACACAGCCATACTTCAAACATTGTCCAGGTGTCCCTGACTGTTCCTGATGTTTCCTGGCTAGGTCACTGTGTACTCTACACCCATATCTCATTGCTTGAGAGCTATGCCTAGCATACCTGTTGACCCCTTACAGCAGTACAGCAGGTTATAGCCAGTAGTAGTAGTGGGGGGACACAAGCTTGGCCTCAGTAACAGAGTGTACATATCAAGCATACAACATAAAGGAATAAATACAGTACCAGATATTAATGTACCATAACTGTTTTCTGAGGGGTCTAGTGTGTGACAGCCAGATCCCCACAGTCTGGGTACAAGCATTATGTATTGTCCAACTGTTGTCCAGAAATCCACATTTGTTGGACAGAGGGTCCATATATATCAGGCACATGTACACATTCTGCAAACATCTGTGTACTGCGGATGTCAGACACCTACAGCGAGGATATCTCACAGCACGTTTGCAGTGCTGTCTGTCATTGGGTTACAAACATGTTGCTGGACTATACCCATGCACTTGCAGTACCACTCACCTATTTGTCAGATGGTGGTTGTATGACATGGTACTGGGATGTCACTCATAGGGGACACACCACAGTAGATGGCAGTGATGGGTGTGGAGACATAACAACACAGTCCATCACAGCACACAGGGCCATAACTGCTATACCTAGGATCATAGGAGACCCAGAGTTTAGGC
Source organism: Protopterus annectens (assembly GCF_019279795.1). NCBI lineage: Eukaryota > Metazoa > Chordata > Ceratodontiformes > Protopteridae > Protopterus > Protopterus annectens. The sequence goes on along the minus strand of NC_056737.1, from coordinate 1,115,587,482 downwards.
CATGTTTATGCAAGTCAGCTCCTGATGCCCCAGTTCAACATGGACACAGGTGATATTCCAAGTGTGCATGTCCTGTTGAACATCCAGGTTTCATTTAAAAGGGGGTAAAGCGGTACTCTGCCTGATGTGGACAGGGTGTCCATTCCACAGCTGGGTGAGTGTGTGGAACATACAACTGAGCAACCAACAAGTCCTATTGATGTCACAGACTAGGTTAAGGGCATGTGTGGAGGTTACTTAAGTGGAGCGTGACATGTGGATGTGCAGCAGTTCCATCAAGGAGTCCATGATTGCCTTGTATGCCAGACAGAGGCCATCTTTGAGGAGTCTGTAAGAAATCAGGTAGAGGGATAGGGTTTTTAGCCTATCTGTGTATGATAGATGATTGAGGCCCTGGCATTTCCTGGTAAGGAATCTCTGTGGACTCCTCAGCTGCTACATGTGCTGTATGAGGTATATAACAAAAGGGGCATTATATTCAATAATGGGCCTTATTAGGGAGGAATACAGGGATGTTATGACCCCCATGTCCCAGGATGAGATACCCTTACATATGGGGTGGGCCATATAGAAGGCTTTCCTTACAAAGGAAGCAACATGGTGGTCAAATGTCATGGTGCCATCAACCTGTGTGCCCAAATCCCTCACTACTGATTGTGTACTTAGGACATTGTTAGTAATGTGATAATTTGTGGTGATGTCACTCTCCCCAAAGGGGATGACACTGCATTTTGTGGTATGCAGCCTGAGGCCATGTGTCTGGCCCCACTCATGTGTCTGCGTGAGACCCTCTTGGCAGATGTCCACATCACTAGGGGATTTGGTGACAGCATCCAACATCCAGTCTTCTGCAAATGTGGTCAGCCATAGCCTGCTGGTTCTGCCCTGCACCTCAGAAAGGTAAATCATACATAACAGAAACCCCAAGACAGAACACTGGATTATGCCACTAGTTACTGGCCTACTGTTTGAAGTGGCTTCCCCTATACTAAGTAGGTGGGTGCTTTCAATGCGCCAGTGCGCTACCCATCAGGTAACATATGGATTGGTGTCATATCTGTTATGGCCAAGTGGGGAGCACTGTGAAAGTCTTTGGCCAGGTCAAGGAAGGCAGTGTGCACTGTCTCCCCCTTGTCCATGGCTTTGGTAACTGTGTCAAAGAAGCCAACCAAATGTAACAGACATGATCACCCCTGGACAAAGCCGAACTGTTTATGATTGAGCATGTGGAGGTCACCAATGTCCTTGTTAAGCAGGTTCATGATAATCTGTTCCATGGCCTTGCAGATCAGGCTAGTTAGGCTGATGAGTCTATAAAGTGCCGGATCGGTGGATGCTCCACCTTAGTATAAAGTAATGACAGTGGCTGTCCTCCACTCAGCTGGGACAAGGGCAATATTCAGGCTTTGGTTGAATACAGTGCCTAATGGTGCTGCAGGTTATGCTTGAGGTCATGTAAGATGCATCCTGTGATGTGATCGGGTCTCATGACTTTGAGATGGCAGTGATGACCTGTTCCCTAGAAATAAATGGAAGGGGGCAGGTACTGGGGTTGTCCCGATGTACTGATGGGGGCACAAGGGGTAAAGCTTTCACTGACTCTGTCAGACAGCAAGTTTGGTATATCTACAGCCGTTGTATATCTGGTGTCCTTGACCATCACTTCTGACCACATGTGGGTGCTTCCTTTGAGGTTGCAGACATATATAAAGAAGGAGATGTGACTGTCTGTACTGGATATTGCCAGTGTGGGCTCGGAGTTTGCTTTTCAGGATTTCAGTAGTGCTCTTATTTGCTTGTTCAGGCTAAGGAGACATTGCTTCAAACTGGGCACCTACTGCTTCTTGGTATTGGACAGCAATATTTCACTCCTGTTATAAAGTGTGTTTATTGCAGATGTCCACCAGACAGGTTTACTTATCCTTTCAGAGGATGATGTAGTCCTGTCGGCTATACCTGACTCCATGGATCTATATCAATGCAAGTATATTGCTCTGGTATATTTGAGGATTTTGTTGCCATTTCCTACAGAGGGGGAGGGGGCCGTGAAGCTGGTTATACCATCATTCAGGAGGCTGTAATCAACTTTGGAGAAGTTTGTATGTCTGACTCTAACTAGATGGGTAGTGTGAGAGATGGTAATTGCAAACGTGACCACTTTATGGTTGGTTTTACCACGGAAGATGATGCTGTAGGGATGTTGCAGTGGTTACACATGTTGTTTAATATCAACTCCAAGAGATCTTCACCTCATGTGCTGGTAGCAAATAGCTGTTCCAAGGTGTCTGCATTACCAAATTCCATGAATCTCTGGGCATTTGTGTGCTGGCATGAGTAGTTCTTCCAATCTATGCTTGGGTACTTAAAGTCACCCATGATCAGAGTATAGAGTCAAATCCTGATAGAGTTGAACAGGTCCATATAGGGAGAATGGGCTTCTGAGTCCCTTGTGGGGGCTGGTAGCTAGCTATGATTTGAATAGGGATCTTGGCCATGGATTAACTGCACCTGGAGTGTCTCCTGTGCATCTTACTGTTTAACCAACCTGGAGGTGTGTATGTACTTCATATCGAGTGAAACCCCACGTCCCTTGGCTTTACTGCCCACACCTTGGGGTCTGACTGTATGATAGGATGGGTGACCATGTAAGGCTGGGGCGCTCTCTGCAGCTTTGAAACATGTGTCTGTGACTGCACAGATGTCAGATTTTTCCAGGGTTAAAACTGCTTGCAATGTGTGCAGATTCATGTGTAGACTACTAGCATATAGCAGCATAGCCTTCAATTTGTGATTTGTTGACAGTTTCACATTGGTAGCGTTAATGTCACCACTTTTCTTAATAAAGGCAGTATGGGGTGGCAAGAACCTTGGCTAGAAACCTGATGGCCAGGTGAGACAGCTGGAGGTCATCTCTGGCAGAGCATCATGGTCTATTGATCATAGCATTCCAGGCTGTCAGGTACTGGATCACCCTGGAATGGCACCAGACAGCAAGCCAATTGTTAAGGTCAATTATTTCCTGATTGTATTGCAGCATCATTTTGGGTGACGGTAGAATGCTGCTTAAGGCTAGGGACATACTTGCCTGGAACACATAATCAGTAGGCTCAATCATGTGTCACTTCATATAGTCCAGGGAGGTACATCCAATTCAGTCACACCAACATGGACTATGAGAGACTCATAACAGTACCTGTTGTTGACAGTCAGCAGTGCATATGTGATATAGCAGATTCTGGAACCTGACATACAAGTAACTGTGACCTTCTCCTCCCCTGCTCTATGCAGCCTGGTAAGGTGCACATCTGTGTGTCTCACAATGGAGTCTCCTATGACTAATATGTTTGATTTATGAGGACACATTATTGGCTGTTGGACACAGTTATGTGGCTATGTGTGGTATGTGGTGTGTGGGGCTGTGGATTGCGCATGTGTTTTTTGCATCAAAGGTCTACTTTGTTTGGGGATATTTATGTTGATTACCTCCGTATATGTGGGTGTGTGTTGTATAGGTGTGGTTGGTGTGTGAGGTGTACTGATTGTGTTGACAACCTTTTCGGTGTCAGATATGCGGGCTTGAAATGGAGAGAGCATGGACTATAGGTTCCTAATGTCATTGCATCTCTAACAAATTGCATTCCTTGGTGGTGTTTATAGATGGTTGTCTGTGTACATGAGGCAGTTGCTACACTGTGTCAGTTTGCCCATATTAACCAGACTGGCATGAGAAACTGTACGGCATTGTCCAGCCATATTTGTCAGAATCTGAGGGAAGAAGGCCAGGGAGACTGAAGGGGTGGGCCTACAGCCTAGGTGCTTAAAAATGTAGGAGGCTTACACTACCGCATCCAATGTAGACAGGCTTTAAACAAGCAATAATAGGTGCAACAGAAAAGAAGCAGTTGAACATCTTAGAGAACATGCAGCAAGTAGCATGAAACAGTGGGATGAGGAGGGAAATGCGTGATGTATTGCCACTATGTTGTTGATAGCCACATACATACTGTGGTGAGAGATGGCAGGGTATGATGGGGGAGCTAGTGGAGGATAGTGCTGGCAAATGTGGATGTGCAGGTTGTGTACATGATGGAGATCGATCTGTGTGGTCCTGTGACATGTTCCCCTCTTCTTGTCTTTCAGGTGTGATGAACAGAGAACAGACGGAGGAAACCACCTTTTTCTTCAGCTGTGAATGAAGTTATAGTGGATGGCCTTAGACTGCATCATGACACCCTGCTGTTGAGGAGACACCATAATCAGGAACAATGCGCTGCACTGTGGGCAGACCTTCTGGTATCATTAAATCATGTTGGGCTACAGGAAAGGAGCTATGAGCAGGTCCAATACCGGGCCTCTGACATGATACATGCTGTATGGCAAATGGCCACAGCTGTGGCCAGGGACCGTGCTGACACCGGTGGAGGGCCTGCAACACAACAACCACTCTCGGCTACAGAGGAGTACTTGGCAAACCTGGGTTCAACCACCAGCTTACAAGCATCCATCACCACATACGTTGTGGAGGTGGGTGGCATAGCTTCCACAGCAGAGGAGTATCCAGGTAAGCCTCCTGTGGTGATCACTTTAATACTGTAGCAGTCATAGTGGCAGCCTCTGCATACCTATTCATGGATGTCAGGTCAATCTGCATTTGGGGGGGGGTTGTAATGCACACGTGTGCACACATACTCAGAAGGTCAGCAATATGGGCAGTATCACAGTTTGCACTGTACAGGTTGATATACACACATATTATCTTGTACCAATGCCACATTTGTGTTTGCTGATGATACCTGTCCCCCACAATTCCATAGGTACATCTTGTGTGACCAGAGTCACACATCTTGCAGCCAGTGAGTGTGCAATTGTTTTGCTATGGCTCATCTATACCATAGGAATGTTAAGGGCTACCAGTTTGCTATGAACCTAAGCTAAGCCATAATACAATACTTGCAAGTTCAGTTGTGGAGGGGTTCAGTGCAGTGCATTGAATTGGTAATCACAGTACCATATTTGCAGGAGCTGTAACATATTTGCATGTATTTTTGTGAAGGTGTATGCAGTCTACTATACAGGGGGCAAAAGTATGGTGGAGACAGGTGCACTGTGTTTTAGGTGAAGGTTCATCATATACACTGACATGTCGCTTTTCTCACAGGTGTATAGTACTGGCAATATTAACCTGATGTAGCAGCACTGCATGTTATTAAAGGCATGGGATCAGTAATAACATGTGGCACCTCACCTGTGTGTGTGTGTGTGTGTGTGTGTGTGTGTGTGTGTGTGTGTGTGTGTGTGTGTGTAGATCAACAGACACAGTGCAGGTATTAAAGTAGTCATGTTGTCTTTCTCCTCACAGGTGACTATTGTGGTGTGGGTCTTTCCCCCTCACAACTAGATGCCAGTGTCTCATCAGACTCTGATGATGAAGGTTCCCATAGTGAGGCACAGGTGAGATTGCTGGGGGCTGAATCTGTTCCATGGGTTGACATCCCACTTCCTCCCCCAGTGTCCCCGCACACAGTCAGTATGCTCACACATATCCAGTCCCCTGCAGCCATTGATACTGGACAGTCAGAGGTGGTGCCATCAAACAGGAGAGTGTGGGCACTATGGCATCTGTTACTGTAGACACTTACCATAGCCAGAGAGCTGGCGAGGTCCCACACAGGCAGATTGACGGGTGCTCGAAGGAGGACTGCTACCCATCAACCACCTGTCACAAATGTCACATCATGAGTCACTCTACTCATGTTTTGGTCCATCATGGAGGCACAGGCATGTTCTGAACACAACACCAGATGGATGCTCAAGATCATGCATGCATCACTGTATGGCATCCATCCACAACACTGGTGATGCCATGCATCATTACGCAAATGTAGCGGACAGACCGTAGGGTGAGATATTGTCAGTCCTTAACCATGCATTGTCTGTGGTGGAACATGTAGTGGGAGTAGGGCATTGGACAAGTGGACGCAGGTCAGCACCAACATCAGTTGAGAGTCCATGTGGCCATGCACAGTCACGCTCCCATAGTGGCAGTACCACCAGCACTACAGAAGGGAGGGTGCTGTCCACACCATGATGTAGCAGGCTATGGGCACATGGTCCTTGGTGTTCCCATGAGGGAGATGGACCCATCAGACACCAGTCACCATCAGCAAGTAGTACCACATCTGACCCTGAGCATGGTGATGCCAGTGCCACTCCTGACAGAGCCAGTTTCCATGTTTGTGGCCAGAGATGGTGAACTGTACATTTCTGTTATGTACAGTTCGCAGCTGTCCAACATACCTTCAAGTAGGGCTAGCATATGGCTTGACTGTGTATGTGCACATACTCACACATCACTGTCACATGCAGGTCACATGCAGGTCACCAACAGACACACACAGTTCCAATACATGGCCCAACTGACCAGCATCCATCCAGACACATGCACACAATGTCAATTGTGTGGCACAGCCTAGGCCTTTGGCAACCCTTCACCACACCCTGTGCATGTGATGATACCTGTGCCATGACCCTGTCATCCATACCATCAATGCAGGGACATGCAAATATATGTCTGATGCACAGGGTGACTATAGTACATTTAATGACAGTTTGTAGTGCTGTAGTGTTATGCCCTGTAAGGTGCTGTCTACTGACATGCGTCATGAGTACACATAAAAGTGTATGTACCTTTGTTTCATGATGCTGCTTTGGTGGTAGTATTGTTGACTGACTGTTGTCTCCCACACCTTTTCCTTTTTCTGTTCCAGGGGTCTGTATGTCTACAGCATGAAGAACTAGTGCCAATACAGTGGCTCAGGATGATATGGTGGCAATGCAGAAATGTGACTTTGCCAAGGTATGGTTGTATATCTGCATGGTTACCTAGGTTCAGATCTATAGAACAGTGTGTCAGGGACAATGGCGGCAGACAGCATAATCTTGGATGCATACCCTGTGACACAGCATGCTGATACATGTCACCTGGGAGTTAAGTAGGTTCATAGGATCATAGGAGGTTACTAGAGTAATGGCCCTGGGGCCCTTACAAGACTAGCCATTAATTTGTTCCCAGTAAGAAACATCAGACAGCACCTATAGTTCCTATCAATGGTGGACACAGGTGGGACCCCTGGGACAGAAATGTGGTTTCCCATCCACTCATCATGGTTGCGCTTGAAGAGGGTCAGCGTGGCACTCTGTCTGATGTGTATGGGAAGTGTATTCTTGAGAGAGAGCAGCCTCTGGGAGACATACTTGTCTCTCCAGCTGGTTGTGTTGATGTCACATATCAGATTCAGGTCTGTTGTGGAGGTAATGCACAAGTAGTTAGACTTACAGATATGGGGCCACTGTAGTAGGGCATGGTCCAACATTGCCTTGTAGGAGTGACACAGCCCACCTCTGACCAACCTGTCCCATACTGAGTGGAGCTCTACTGATATGAAACTGTCTGCATGGGACAGGTGTTGTAGGCTATGGATTACCTTTGTGAGGTTTTTCCATTGCCTTTGCAGTTGGTGCAGATGTCTGGATAAGTACATACCAAATGGGGCATTGTAGTAATATATTGGTCTATGGTGTGAGGACTGTAGAGAGGTAAGGACCTCCTTTTTTCTGGATGCAATCCCTTTTCCTATGAGATGAACCACGTACAAGACTTTTCTGACCACTGTCACTACATGATGGTTGCATGCAAAATTGTTATCAACCTGAGTACCCAGGTCTCTCTCAACACAGGTTGTGTGTTTAGGGAGTTGCCATTGATGTGATAAACAGTGGGTCCGTGTCTTTACTGACAGATATGATGATAGAGTTTTTTGCATTTAGCTTGAGTCCAGGACCTTGGCACCAGTCTGTAGTTGATGTAAGACCCTCTTTCAGTATGTTAACATCATCTTGGGAGTCAATGACAGACAGCACCCAACCTACAGTCATCCACAAACTTGGTCAGTACATGAAAATGTAGGTGGGTTGCGGGTAGCATTCATGCCTAGATACATGTGGGTTACTTAGGGGCAGCAGCTACTTACAGGGCCACAAAAAGTATACATATTGCACACACATAGGCAAGACAGACTAGGGTTGCCACCTTATCAAATACCCAATGTGGGACACTTTTTGTAGTAATGTGAGAGGTGGCAGTATAAACCATGCCCGTGTCTAATGCAACAGGCAGAACCTCACTTTTGTTTGACAATATAACAGCTTATTTTTGTAGCATTTGCCTAGATTATGCTATTTCTCATAACATTAAGTGCTTGTGATGTAAAATGACTACACACACACTCATGAACTGCTGTTGCTGAGAGTAGTACCCCTACCTGTCTAGTTGTACATACTATAGCACTACATAAGTATCCTATGTACCACAGAGTGTATGTGTTTTTGCAGTGTCTGCCAATACTGCTCAGGTGGATGACATCTCCAGGCACTGCAAAGGTTGCCAATGGGAATTAACAGGTTTGCACAGGCTCTTAAAATTTTATAACCATTGCATACACACAGGCAAGACAGACACATTGCTGGAAGGGGATATGCTTACACACATACACATACACTCACAGAGTTCCCAGTTTTGAGAGTAGAACCCCTACCTATCTAGTTATATCTTCTACAGTATTAAATACTTATTGCTTGCACCATGGAGCTACTGCATTTGGAGAGTGTCTAACTGTGCTTCTGAGGTGGATGACAGAGGTATGTCATGAAAAGGTTGCCAAACAGAAGGTTAACAGCCCTTAAAATTGTATAACCATCACACACACAGGCAAGTCAGCCACACTGCTGTAAGGGGATATACTTACACACACTCACAGAGCTGCAATTGTTGACAGGATTAGAACCGCTACCTATCTGGCTGTATATACTATAGTGCTATGTGCTTACTGCATGCACCACTGAGCTTATGTGTTTTTGTGAGTATCTAACTGTGCTGCTAAGGTGGATGACATCAGCAAGCCCTGTACAGTAAGTCAATGTAGGGGTTAATAGGTAGGCACAGGCCTTTATATACATTAGCATTGCACACACACATAGATATGACAGACACACTGCTGCTAGGGAATATACTTATGCACACTCACAGAGTTGCAGTTGTTGGGATTAGAACCTCTACCTATCTAGATGTATATGCTACAATGCTATGTGCTTATTTAATGCACCACTGAGCTTAGGTGTGTGTGGAGAGTATCTAACTGTCCTTCTAAGGTGTATGACATCAGCAGCTGTTGACAGGGAGGCCACTGTTGTGGAGGACACTAGTCATAGGGCCATAAAATGATTGAACCCTGCAATAGACCTGTTGGGGGTGTGTATACTGCTGTAATGTGGCATATCTACACACATGATGGCTGATGTGAGATTAGAACCCTTATCTACTAGTACACACTACAGCTCACCATACTAGTTGCACACACCACTAGTAACAATTGGTGTGCACGTGGCAGTAGCACTACATCACTCTATACCTTTCTGTCTCTCTCCCCCTCTCTCTGTCTCTCTCTGTATAACACATGTACATATCCTATATATATGTAGCTATATAAAACTCTACACACACACACATTATTTATGTATATATATATATATATATATATATATATATATATACACACACACACACACGCACACACACACACAAATACATCTTATATATGCCACATACTAATAGATAAGGGTAATCATGTCTGATAGGGATAGGGAGAGACAGTAAGGTATACATAGCTGTCTATATGCACATATATTGAGATCTCAGTTCTATAGGCAGATGAGGCTTCAGACATAAGCTGAAATTAGCTAAGTCTAGGAGCATGCCTAGTATGACCATCAGTACTTACAAGGGGACTCCAGTCCAGACATACCTGTACTCCAGTGCAGGATTTTGTATGCTACAGTGAATTGGCTGCTGCACCTGATTACACAGTCCAGCACCTCCCTGATATAATCTCCAAGGGATTCCCCAGCTGTGTACTGGCTGTAATATCTGACTTATACCTAGAGTGTGTACAGATTGTATTAGACTGAACTGGGTTTTTCATCATATGTCTGGTACATTTTACATAGCAATGTGAGTGCCTGGTACATCAGTGGCAGATCATTATAGACTGACATGAGGAACTGCTGACAGACATTTGAGTTACTGACTCAATACACAGCAGGGAACCCGTGCTACTGCATGAACTGTTCTACTTTGCGCTTCCTAGTTTTGTCTGGTGAGTAGTTTATCCTTTTCCTTATATGTGGGCCTTTGTCCTGCTCCTCTTTCTGGCTTTGTCTACAGTTGCAGGTTTATGTAGTTGTAGGTATGCTGTGACTGGGGTACAAGATGTAATACCACACACAGGGTTACACTCTTCACACCTCTGACTGTACCTGTTTTGCCTGATGTCCAGCATTGCACCCCATATGTCTGCTCTGGTTCTCAGACAGTTTGAGTTGTATTGGTATTATAGTGCTACATGGTGCCCATATCTCTCAACCTCTTATAGCAAGAAATCTGGACAAAGCCACATATAAACATGGGACACAGACCCAAAAATAGGGACAATATTTTAATATTGCTCTTGCAAACTAGACAGTTGGTAGAATGACAGGTTTTATATTAGCATGAATTTTCTGAAGGGTATAAAGTTTGCATCTTAAATGTCTCTCATTATTTTCTAACATCAACCTTTATTGATTTGCCACTAGTTTGCCAGAAAACTGCAAGGTTATGAAAAATGGACCAGAAATGTGAGGCAAAAGTGTGGACATTCTGCAAAACTGTGTACATTTGAGAAGTATGATGGTGCCCACTGACTTGTTATAAGTGCTGACACAGTTACATGACAGCCTTTACATCCTGCTGCTACTCTGACTTGTTACAACTTGCTGTTCTACTAGCCACCATCTAGGTTACTCAGAGCTGTGCACTTCCCATATATGTGACCCCTGTCCCTGTGTTGTCTATGGCTTTGTCCATCTTTCATACAGTAACAAATAGTGACATATGTTCAGTTTGTAGAATTCCTACCATAGGTGTAGCTCACATGCAAATTAGTAGGCGAGGCAAGTCTTAAAACATGAACACCATCAACCATGGGAATGTATTTAACCCACTAAGCCACAGCACCCACCAGACAGTACAGTTTAATTCCTGACGCTATCAAACACAGACATACATATCACACTGACCCCTGCATATTGTGAACATGGAACATGTCACCAAGTTGATTGAAACAGCCCTAGGATTGTGTGGTCTGCTGCTATTACTTTGTAAGCACAATGTTACTGCAGTTGTATGGTAACATGGATGTGCTATGGGTAGGGGACTCTAACACTGACAGTCATGCATCTGTCCTATGACCCCACTGTTTACCATTATCCTTGCATAGTGCAGTGGGTTTTGCTGCCTTGTGGCCTACTGCACATTATGGGGTGGCCAGTACTGGCAGAGAGTTCCTGTTGTCCCACATAGCTGATAGCTGTCTGCAGGTATCCCAGTAGCGCACTCTATTCCCTTGCATACATGCGGCAGGTCCATACATATGCTACCATAGTCTAGTACCCATACATTTCTTGTAAAGAAAACTACTGTGCCTGCAGTAGTTAAGATCACAGTGCTTCAGGACTCATTCTGTTGGATGCACATAGTACACAGCCAATACATGGTAAGGTACAGGTTGTGTGATGTGGCTGGCATCCTTTTTAGTATGTATGTGAGTCAGAGTGAGAAATCAGTCCCTAGGTCCCTAGAATGTCAGTGCATGTGCTATGCATTGCCTCTTTGCCAAGGCAAGGGCATACTGGGCATGTCTACATCTGCCTACAGGGAGAGATTCAGAGGGTTACTCCTCTGAGTCCCTTTGTGGTTGTGGGGACCTTGGAACTGGTGAGGGGGCTGTGTGTCCCTTCCCTGTGATGTTCCTGCCACAGCGGTTTCCACAGAATCATACTGTGTAGCATGGCACATACTGTGAACATGTGTGCACATGTGGCTGTAGAGGACTGCCGGGCTCCACCAGATATATCAAGGCAGTGGAACTATGACTTGAGCAGCCCACACACACACTCTATGATGTTTCTGGTTTGTGCATTTGCCTCATTATGGCATTTTTCAGTAGATGTGTGTGCATTTCAGATGGGTGTCATCATCCATGGTTCCAGTGCATAGCCAGCATCCCCCAGTAGATGGCCATATGGGATGTCCCCCCGTCAAACATCTGGAACAGCTGTGGTGAGTGCCAGATGTGGGAGTTGTGATAACAGCCAGGGCTGCTGGCACACACATTCATGATAATGCCCTGGGCATTGCACACAACCTGGCAGTTGATGGAGTGATACCCCTTGTGGTTAATGTAGACTCTACCCTCCTCACCAGGTGGTGCTTTGATGTGCACATGAATGCAGTCTATGGCACACAGTACCTCAGAGTAGTGTGCTACATGGTGGAAGAGACTCATATTGCTGGCCCTCTCCTCAGGAGTGCGGGGTAAATATATGTGCTCACTGGCATGTGTTTGCATGGCATCTAGGAACTTATGGAGTACCCTGGATGCAGATGCCTGTGAAACCTCATCACGTCCCCAGTAGGTCTTTGAAAAGTGCCTGTAGCTTGTATTCTAAGGGATACACATACCTTTGTTTCCACTGGGATGGGTTCTCCTCTGTTTGCTCTGGGTCTGAGTTGAAGGTGGCAAAGCTCAGTGAGTTCTTGTAGTATGTCCCTGTCCACCCTGTAGTGTTCTACTATCTCCAGCTCATGTAGCCACTGGAAGCTTACCCTGGGCCTGAACACTCTTCTCCTTTTCAGTCTAGGCCTATTGTCAGCATCAGCACCAGCACTGACCTCAGCCTCTAGCATATACAGATGTAGCAGACAGCAGCCCCTATCATTTTGTCAGTAAAATTCCCAAGTGTGTACTCCAGTGGTGCAGTGTATGTGGGAAAAATCAAATTGAAGGGTGTATGCATACTTTATAGTGGTGTGCTACAAATGCAGCCTGTGAGGTTGGCTGACTGTGATTCATTCCAACTGCCAGGTCTATCATTAAAGGTTTTGAATAGCCCACTGTCAGTTGAACAGGGCTTATCAGTCATTTATGCTTGACTGGCTTTCCCAGGTTATTTCCTTGTATTTTTTTTTAATTTCTTTCACTGCTAAGCACTGGGGCATGGTGCGCAAACCTGTTGCACTAGTATAAACAATGCTCAGCAGTTTAAACACATCCCCATGCATGGGCATGCTCACCTTAGCTTAAACCAGCTAAAACATGTGTCCCACAGCTAAACAAAGCTTAGCAGAACTGGACATACCCCCCTACTTAGCTGTGCTTAGCCGAGTGCAAATGAGCACCACTGAGCTCCAATCCTCTTAAACATAGTGTGACACACCCTCTTTTGATGTCAGCTACCTGTTCTACTAAAACCTACATAATTCTGGCCCTACAAGGGTATTATCTGTGGGCACAGTGGCTCATTTTTGCTATTCAGTAACCCCAGCTTATTTGCATACAAATCCTTGCATATTCCCTAGATTCTTCACTACTCCAAGGCCTGCCGCCTTAGGAATAACTGAAACCTGCCATTGTACACTCTGCATACAGGGCACTATAATGCATTATTTTTGCAAATATCTTATTTTCAGTTTTTCAGCATTTTAATTGTTTTTTTTTTTTTTTGCATAATGGCATGCTTGCACATTGCTGCGTACTGCGCAAACGTAATATATGTATTCAAAAAAATAATATTTTATAATGATTTGCATTGCTTTTCTGACTCACTGGGCATAGTTTTGGCCATTTCCATCCCTACATTGCTATATCCAATCTTCCTTTTGGGCTTTTACAGCCTCTGTTTAATTTTTTACATTTCTGTACACAGTTACTTTCCTTGTACATTTCTGACACCAACACACCTCCTACGCGGGTACCATTCAGCTTATTGGATTGTAAATCACCCTCATTTACATGGATATTACCTGCTTTTTAGATGATTTGCATTCCATGGACACTTCCGTGTCCGCATGCTCATGCACGTCCCTCTGCTCTGTTCATCTTTTCACTATGCTGGCGGTTTCCATGTTGGGGGTGTAGCAGTATGCCTAGATGGAAAAGCATTCTGTGTAGGCTTTAGTGAATTCCCCCAACTTACTTAATATTATCTTGTGAAACATAATGTGCTGACATAATTAACACAATACGTTAATGTTATGAACCAAAAAAATTAACCAAAAATATAAACATGGCAAAGAAGCAAAACTTGCTCATTGTAAAGGTAGATCAAACAGCAATTTGCCATAAAAATATGAGCGAAGGTAAAATCAATCAAAACATCTAGGTTTCTAAATTTCAAAAGTTCTTTTTCTTAAAACTGGCATAAGATTTATAGATTCGTTCAAGCCATGTGCTGTAGCCACATTTAACCTTAGCTGTCAATACAGTTCTCTTAAGGCTAAATCATTCTACCAAAAAACACCACTGTTTTTTATTTCAATAAGCCCAAAGTGAAAATTTGTAAAAGACTGACAACTAACACTGTGCTTGTAAAGAGCATTGTTCCAATTACTACATTGAATAGTATAAATGTGTTCATATATTCTTCTACAGAAACAGCTTTCTGTTTTTCCTACACAGTAGTGTGAGCAGCCTCAAAAAACAGCTATATAAACTAAACCTTTGCTGCTACAATTGCCAGTATCCAGTTTGACCAGTTGTAAAAGAATGGACTGTATTCATTTTTTTAGTTTTTTTTCCTGAAATGATGGACTTAATTGATGACTAATAGTTATGTGACAGTCAAATTACTTTAAAAGGGATCTATTTCATTGATTTTAATTGTTCTGATGTCCTTGATTCACAGGGATGAAAGCGCTTAACTTATTAATAAAGAGAGTATGATTTATAAACTGGTTGCAGTTCTTGAAACGTGATTTCCCTTCACTGGCCTAGTAATCAATGAGCCTCAATCTTCACCATTGGCAACAGCTAGGGGATGTACACACTGGGAGGATGATGAGTACACACACAGTAAAGTGTAATTTCCCTTAAGAGCACACAGAGATCACAGTGGGTCTGGGGTTGGTTTCTGCCTCTTTCTCCAGATGCTCAATAAGACTCCCCACTGGCACAGCTACAGAGTTGAGTCTTTAGCCAGGGTTCCAATCCAAGTCCTCCAAAACTCTCTGTCATACCAGTGCATTGTGTCCCTGCCCAAGTAGCTGACACACACACACACACACACACACACACACACACACACACACACACACACACACACACACACACACACACACACACACCTGGGGAAGGCCAGCACAGGTTTACTAGCTATGCCCCCTTCTGCCCAGACTATAAGATAGTAATCACTGCTACCAGAACCCTTACTTATCAACTACTATAAGGCCCTTAGAAAGGGTGCCCAATCATACTGTGTAATGTTACTATTAATCCAAATGGTAGTTTTGACCTAGCACCAGACTATTAGGAGTGGCCTATACAATGTCAGCAAATACATATGCAAGTACTCTAAGAGCTTAAATATGTCTCACAAATATCAGTTACAAAGATAGGTTTAAATATATTTAGTAATAAATAATAAAAGAAGAAGATAATACTCAGTACATCAACACAGTAACTTCAGAGTTCAAAATCACAGGAAATATTTTAAAACAACATTGCAGGACAGTCTCAAATAAATACAGAACATATCTAAACTAATATTTACTATGTTCCTAACTATGTCTAAAATAAATCATTGTACCCTAGTTATTTACTATTAGCATAACAAGTGCAGATGGTGATGATGAGTGGATGTTCTTGTGAGGTCCAAGACAAAATACAAAATGCACAGTCTCTGTCTGAGAAAGTACTTAAATTAATATCCAGTATTACTGCTAGATTAGCTTGGATGACATCACTTTTTGTCACCTGACGTAAGTTCCCAAGCTAAACCAGAAACTAACAGAAGTTCATATATCTGTGTTAAAAATGCATATTTCTCAGGTGTTTGCTCAGAACTGAAAGTCATAAAACAATAAAACACTTTCAAAACAATGCAGAAGGCACTCTAGTTCTAGACATCCTGTCTACTTGCTGCATTGAAACAAACTTTTATAGCACAATCATAAAGCAGTCTAACTTCAACTTATTTTCTTAAAGTTTTGCAAGTTAACTCTGTATGTTCCAGTTTCTACTATTAAAACATGCATTTGCACAGATATATGTTTTATATACATTTCTGTTCTTTTCCAGTAGGGAACGGGGTGGACACATCCTTTTCACCACACACTCCTGTACCAGTAGTTCAATATACACATACCATATAGTTCTGCATAAATCATATCAATATTCACAAATTAAATATAATTATTTACAAAATTCCAGATAGCTCGGCTGACAGCATTTACAAACTGTACCATTTTGTGAGTTTTTGCCTGTCCAAGAAAAACATTGCCACACTCTAGACTATCCCTAACAGCATCTGACAATTCATTACAAACTCACCTCTCTGGGAGCATTTCTGTATCACCCTACAAAAAGTCAAATGGTTACCCTTAAAATGAAGATCTAACTTACTTTTATGGTCCCGACTCTACAAATTATTCTAACTGCACACATTTACTCCCTTTGCAGCTAGACCTCACGAAAAAACTCCTCATACAAACTGAGACATGACTCACAAACAACACAAACTCTCATTACCCCTAGAACCAAACTCCACAGCACTGCACATGCTCTGTTACACCAATTCTCATTACCCCTAGAACCAAACTCCACAGCGCTGCACATGCTCTGTCACACCAACTCTCATTACCCCTAGAACCAAACTCTACAGCATTACACATGCTCTGTCACATTAACTCTCATTAGCCCTAGAACCAAACTCCACAGCACTGCATATGCACTGTCACACCAACTCTCATTACCCCTAGAACCAAACTCTACAGCATTGCACATGCTCTGTCACATTAACTCTCATTAGCCCTAGAACCAAACTCCACAGCACTGCATATGCACTGTTACACCAATTCTCATTACCCCTAGAACCAAACTCCACACCACTGCACATATTTCCTTATCTCAGAAAACTACTAATTAGCAAGCTCTTCCCATTAACAGTAAGGGAATCAGCACTTATTCTAAATTTATAAAGCCCTTTTACATCCAAACCAAATGCCCCTACTTCAGAACAGAACATACCACCTAACCTGTTGCTTTTCAGAGTTTGTTCTCCTCTCTCAAGATTTACTGAAGATTGACCCACTTTGGAAAACTAATGTATGTATTGTATATACTGTACATCATACTATGCTTGACTGTACATTGCTATGTGATTCTTCAATACAATGTTATGTCCACATTTTTTTCTGTCTAATTAGTCTGAACTGTTCTGTTATTGTTTACACTTCTGTCTTTTTTTGTTAGTGGAAAGTTTTATTGTATTGATTGGTTTACCACCCTGATCAACAAATATAAATAAAATGAAATAAATGAGCATACTAAGCATTATATTATGCATAATACTAATTCTGCTTGTGGCAATTACTATGGCCAGTTTAGCCATCTTGTTTTCACTTTTTACTTTACACAGCTCATACATAGTTCATAAGTTCATAGAGTCAAAGGCACACAGGCGTACACTAGGATAATGACCACTGGGGCTTTTATAAGCCTAGCCATACAAACCAAATGTGTCAATGGCTTTATGTGCCTTAAAGGTTATTTTAAGAGTATATGTCAGATAGGGCATTATTTATCAGCTGCCTCTGTCAATCCATAGGTGCCAGACCATGGATGCCTTTCTGATTTACCATCAATTGTTCTAGGTTGCATTTGACTAGGGTTAGGGAAGGGCTGGGCTTCACAAGTTCTGGATGTACCCTGTAAAGCACAGCTTTGATAGGCCCTGATAATATCACATGATGCTTCATAAATAGCCTGAAATATAACCTATACTGGCAGTTGAGCCATTATTTAACCATAGACTCCAGACCAGCTTTGTGCCACATGAATGGAGAAGCTGAATTTCTTGGCCAGTAGCTTTGCTACATACCCCAGCTCCACAAATGTGGATCCATTTATAACCAGTCAGGCACACTGTTGTGTACTCTTTGAGGTTTTAGACATAGCTAAAAAAGCCTTTTGTTTGACCTTGGCATGAGAAGCTACCTTTACCTCAAAATTGTCTGTTAGACTTAATTAGCCCTCTTAGTTGTCTATTCAACCTGATTAGAGAGTTATTATTTTTTTAGAGTATTTTACTTCCTAATTTCAGCTATGACTTTTTTACTTTTTTTGTACAATCTGTTTAATTTTAGATTCCACAAGGGAGGTTTGTTTTTGGCTTACTTCTTATAGATACAGCAGCCTTTATGTAATTATTGACATCTTTGCACAGATTTTTTGTGAGTAATTCTACATAGGCTGCTGTGTAATGTGGGATTTGGAGGGACTTGAAATGTTGGCATGTTATTGCTTAATAATAGGTTATTTCCCCTGGAATAGTTTCTAACTGTTACATGGTTTACTTGGGTTACAGAATTTAATTTTATTTTGAAGGAGAGAGCCCTGTGATCTGACTTTACCAGAGAGGACAGGAGGTGGGGTAGGGGGTGTATTGTTTTCCCATGTTTGTGAGTACCAGGTCCATTGTCTTTGTGCCCTGCCAGGGGCCCAATATCCTTGATGCAGTTTTCACAAACATGGTCACTTCTTGCAAGCTCCATATGTATTATCATGACTTGTTAAATTAAACCATTATTTAGTGACTTTTTACTTTAAAGCTGGTGGTATTTCCCCTGTAAATAGCTCTGTGTTTAGGAACTTCTCAAAAGCAAACTTTCTTCAGTTACTTGATGACTTAAATGCATTCTGTAGTAATCTTGCTCTGAAGGATCCTATTACTAAAGCTGGTGCACATGCCTCTGATTTCTACGTTGTATTAATAAGGCAGTCTTAAGAACACACTTAAGCAAACTAACAAATAGCTTAAGGGAACCATTAGGATGCTCAAAGCTAAATATGAACTTAAAATAAACACCAAAACCAAAAATAAATGCAAATCTTTCTTTAACTAAGTCAAGAAGTTAAGAACTAACACCCAACAGTGTTCAGTGTTAGTTCACAATAACATTGCACTCTCTGACCCAAAAGAAATAGCTAATATGCTGGCTAACAAATTTAGTACAAATTTTACTACACCCGCATTTATAGCTATCCCACAGTTTTCACAATCCTAGCCACTCCCTTTAATTACTATGTAACAAGTTCTCTCAGCTCTTTCAAAAACTAAGAATACTTCATCCATGAACTCTGGCAACATACCAGTTGCCTGATTAAAAGTAACAAATATGGCCTTTCTGAATGCACAGATTTCTGCATTCTCCAAATTGAGGAGAGCTTGGAGGGAGTGGAGCTTCTTTTTTAAACTCTTGGTATTGAGTAGTAACACCTTTAGATTCCTGTGGGTTGATTTTGCTACGCTGTAAGGTTTTCCAGTTTGGCATTACTTAAAAAAGACTTTATAGGGAGGACAATGTTTTAGACCATTATTCAAAAGCCTAAAAAGGACAGGTATAGACCATCCTTGACAAAGGAACAGGGGCTGTTGACCATATCCTGTCATGCTGACAAATATTATATCCCCTTAGAATGATACCAGAAGCAAGCCAATTATTAAAGTCATTTACCTTTTTTCATAGTGTGGCATCATTATTTTTGAAGGTAGAATGCTGTGTAATGCTAGGCTTATACCAAGTGGTACATAGCCAGAGAGCTCCATAACATCTCAGGTCATTTACATCCACATGCACTATGACTGAGTCATACCAATATCTGTGGTGCAATGGCTTGGGTGCATGTATAACTTGGTGAATTCTGACCCTTAATAAGCAAATGACTGTGATTTTCTCCTTGTTCAGCCTGGTGAGTGAGATACCAGCATGTTTTACAATGAAGACCTCCATGACTAGAGTCCAGGGTAGTGTGTTGTTTTGCCTTATGAGCTACATAGTTGAGGCTACACTGTGTGTGGCTGTATGTGTAGTGTTGGATGTTTTTACTTATTTATTTTTTAATGTTGCTCATTTTCCTATCATTTTATTGAATTTTTTAAAGGAATAACAAATTAATAAATGTATCAAATGTTTAAAGCATACCTCATATTAGATAACATTTCATTCATAGAAAAGAGAATACCAAACTATTTACAAAATGTCTCTGTCCGAAAACAAAACTACTAATTAATATATAACCAAGAATATTAGTTTAATTCATACTGTTGTCAATTTTCCTTAATGCTTCTATAACTTTTAACCAAGAGTGATATTATGAAGTGATTCTATCCATTCTTGTCTTGATTGTAGATAGTTCCAAGTCAACAACATTAATAGCAATATTCTTGAAGTCTTTGAATGAAGGTGATGTTTCGTTTTTTCCAATTCATTGTAATAACATTACATGCTAACTCCATAAGATATGGTATTTAGATCTAGGAACACCTTTAGGGACAGGTACATTAAATAAAACTAATGATTTGGTTAAATTATATGCATCATTAAAAATGATTTGTAAAAATAATTTGAAATTATTCCAAAATGTCTTTACTGAAATACAATCATAGAACAGGTGCCACCAATTAGCTTTAACCTGCAGTCAACATCTCCAACTGCCTATATTTTTTAAACATCAACTCCATTTTGTGAGGGGTAAAAGCATCTATGTATAAATTTCCTGGTAAGTAACCTCCACTGCAATGAGTGAGTAGTCTGTTTTGAAGACATTAAATTAACTTTTTTCTGAATCAGAGGGAGGTTGATTATTGATTAAACTATCATAATCCCAAAAATTCTCTGTAAAGTACAATTTTGTACTTTTGTGTTTTATATAATATAAGTACTCCTTTCCTTCAATAGACTGATCAACTAAACTAATCATAAATTCTATAAGTTTTGTAACAGATTCCTTACTAGTTACAATCATTAATTCAATTTTGTTAATAACATATTATCTAATAAAGTGAAATTCTAACCATTTTTCTTTATTAAAATAATATTTAATCAAAATATAATTAATTTCATGTATTTTCTCAGAGTCCAGTAGTTGATACCAAAAAGTAAGATTTGTTTCTTTGAATTCAACCATATTTGTGATATTATAGGAAGTTAAAACATTTAGAGTGCAAGCCATGCAACCGTACAACAATGAAATACATATGGTAATATATTACTACTTCAAATACCAAATCATTTGACTTTTTCAAATGTGATGAGTAATGTGGATTTAGCCACAAGGTTATTGCCTGTACAACTGATGATAATGTATACATTTCTATATCTGATATACCAATACCACCTTCTGTGCAACTTTTTAAATGATTATTTAATGCTAGTCTGGATTTAGTAGGATACCAAAAAAAAAAAAAAAAAAAGCTTAACATTAAAAAGTTATATTTTTAAATTTTTGGAAAAATAATCATTTTAATTAAAGGTAATCTTTCATCCATTGTAAAAAATATTCCATATACTGATGAGATGTTTTATATTATTTAGAATGCTGTTATAATAAACTGATATTATATCATTAATATTATTAATATTGTCTAATAATATAACTCCTAAATTATTTTATTATCTAGAGCTATATATTTGGATTTTTTTTTTACTTATCTTACTCTCTTTGCAATTTCTAGGTAAAATCTTGGTTTTATTTTCATTAAATTTTAGTCCAGATATCTTTTGGAACATTTCCATTGTATCAAATATTGGATGTTTTTATTGTTGAATGCTTTGGATTTGCTGAGAATAATCATTGCAAGTGAACTGTTTGGGAGGTCTTTGAGGTTTGGAATGATGGCATTAAGTGCCTCAGTGTCTATGTGTAAGGTACATGCAATGCGTGGTGGGCATAGTGTGAGTGTTTCTGACAAAATGAAAGCTATGATGAGTACATGTATGTGAGAGTTTTGCCTCCCGTGACATTGTGTATATACATCTCTTTTACATACTGCATCTGTTTTTTTGGATCTACCTGAGAACAACAAAAGCTCAAAATGCCGACAATGAGAACACCGACACCGGAAGACCGACAACAGAAATAATCGACAGTTCAAAATCCCAATGCTGAAAACACCGACATGTGAAATGAGTATGACTGTGTATGTATGCAATAGTGACGGACTTTAGGGTTAGGGTGCGGATAAGGTAAGTGTGCATTAGTGACGGACTTTACTGTTAGGGTGCGGGTAAGGGAAGTGTGTGTTAGTGACGGACTTTAGGGTTAGGGTGTGACTAAGGTAAGTGTGCAATAGTGACGGACCTTAGGGTTAGAGTCTGGATAAGGTAAGTGTGCGATAGTGACAGACTTTAGGGTTAGGGTGCGGGTAAGGTAAGTGTGCGATAGTGACAGAGTTTAGGGTTAGGGTGAGGGTAAGGTAAGTGTGCGATAATGACGGACCGTGGAGTTAGAGTTTGGGTTAAGGTTAGTGAATAGATAGTTGTATATGTAAGGTTTACTATAGGTTTGTAAGGTTTTGGTGTGCTTGTGTTGTGTGCGTGTTTTTCGGAAAAGGAATTTGTTTGGTTGACTATCGGGATTGTGGTTTGTTGGGCATGTGAACTTTCATGTTTTTGTACTGTCAGTTATGCGGTGTCGGTCATCTCGTTGTTGGTGTTTTCGCTTGTTGATGTTATCAGGTAGATCCATTTTTTTAAGGCTTAAATGATTGTCTCAGAATGAGACAATTTCTGCATTGTGTCAAAATGTCCATATCCACCAAATTGTCTGCAGAGAAATGGGAACATGCATATCCATGATCTCAGAACTTTTTTTAGGTGAACTACAAGGGGATGGTCCACGAGGGTTTAATAGGGTGCTAAGTACTGGGATTTTTTTACTAGAAACTAGTCACGGTTATGTAGGACTAAATTTATGAGGCAGTGCTCTTCAACATGCAAACTAGGTGTTCTATGCTTCTCAACATGCAAAATAGATGATGAGTTACTGGGTACAATTTTAGAGGAATATTTAAAGGGAAAATGTAGTTTCTAGGTGCCTGTGTTTATACAAGGCACTACTATCACTACATGATAAAAAGCATTCCAACAATGTGCTGAATTTATTCAGGCACTGAAAACAGAATAAACTGACTAAATAGCCCTCTGACCAATAAGACACTTACAGTCCAAGCTCTCTTGTATGTTTCCCAACACAGAAAGACCATTGTCTTACCTATTGCCACTAGAGGATTAAACAGAGGTCTTCATAAGGTAGCCTGAAGTCTTGGGTTGCCTTACTAGGTGTAGATTACCAGGGTCCAGTGGAAAAATATGTTTTTTTGAGGTTTATCATGTTCTATTCTAGGGAGCGCATAGATTTCCTAGATGTTACTATTAGTGATGTGGGTGATGGTACTTACAAGACCAGCACCTACCGGAAAGAATGCAGTAAAAATGCTTACCTACATAGGAAGAGCATGCATCCCCCCATATTTGCAGAAATATAGTTAAGGGTCAAGGCCTGAGAGCCTCTAGACTGAATGCCATGAACTCTGACTTTGGAGTAGAAACTGAGAAATTGAAAGTTAAGTTCAGAGGTAGGGGTTACAAAGCATCAGAAGTAGATGATATATTGGCAGGTGTAGTAGCTCTAAGAGACACCCATGGTAAACCATATTTTTCCACTGGACTCTGAGAATCTACACTTAGTAAGGCAACCCAAGACTTCAGGGTACCACTTACATATTCTACCAACATTAAGGAAGTAGAAAGGATTATGACGAAGAACTGGGGTATCTTACTGTCAGACAGTGAGGTTAGTCAAGTAGTTGGAAAGAAACAAGAAAAATCTGAAATGGATGCTTTGTTATCCCAAGTGGCATGAAACTAGAGGGGAGTTGGAGCCCATATTTGGGACTTTTCTGTGTACCTCATATAATTGGTGACAGTATTTAGATAGCTGAAGGGTTTTCTTACACCCTTATATGGGCAAGCAGGTTAGTGTTAGGTTGGTTGCCACATACAACACGAGTTCCATAGCATATCTGGCCATCTGCCAGCAATGCCATTCTTTCTATATAGGGAAGACAGACAGGCGGTTAAGAGATCGCATTAGAGAACATATCTATAATATAAATAAATCTATTTTGACAAATGCCCTTGTGAAGCATGTTAGTCAGAATGTAACACACACGTACAGATTCATGGTGGTAGAGATTGTACTGCATGGGCCCCGGGGTGGTGATACTAGCAATAGAGTTGAGAGTAGTGAGTTAAATTGGATCATTAAGATGCATGCCCATAGGGGCAGTGGACTTAATGACAAAATTTGTATTAAACCTGCCTTTAGGAATAGACCATTATCTAAGTGAATGTTTTTTAAACATATATTGTATGTTTTTTTTTCAAGCATATATTGTATGTTTTTTTAGTTTAATTTAGTAAGTATCTATAGTTTATTTTTATTTTTTATGTTGTTGTTTGTCTTTTCAGCTTTTCCCGGTTAGGGGTTGCCATAGCGGAACTCCAGTCTGCTAATGATTGGCAGTCGATTTTTTTTATGGTGCTGAGTTGCCATCCCAATGCCCAACCTTCAGCGAAGGCACACCCATTCACGCATGTCTTTAGAAGGCCACTCAACTGCAGGGAGGACATGCAGACTCCACACAGAAGGCACTCCAGCCAAGAATCGAACAGGAGAACCTCTTGCTGTGAGGCAACAATGCTACCGCTGTACCACCACGGCTCTGTAGGGTGGAATTTGCCTTTATAATTTTATTGTATGTTTAATTGAATGATGGATTTCGTTGGTTGTTCTTATTTTTAAATATGAAGTGTGTTTTGTTGTGGAATTGTCTGATAAAGCAGTCAGTGTGAACTGTGAAAACGCTAACATTAAATGTTTATTTGGTGGAATTTTATGCCTTTTTATTGCTGTAGTGGAGTTATATGCCTTCTTATTGTCGTGGTTTGGTTCACTTTACTTTTTATTGCATAGAGATAAATATGTTTCGAATCATCTCTAATATTTAAATTACATCTCCAACAGTAGTGTTTAGATTCTTTAGGTATTTCTGAAATATGTGGAGTAACTGATGGCCTTTGTAAATACTTCCAACTATAAATTTCCGAATCATGATCTAAAGAATTACTCAATGATTTTTAACATTAACATTTTAGAGACATCCTACACATTTATTTTTTTTCTTGCAATAAACATTTCCATAACCTATCATCATTTTTTCTTTATAAGACAAAATAAGTTTACATATATCAAATAATATTGTTGTATGAGATTTATTCTCATAAATAGTTTTAAATAAATGAATTAATAGTTTTGGTATATCAAAAATATTTTATGTTATAAATCTGAAACATTTAGAAGCAAATGACAACATATTTAAGATTATTTGTTGATCATCATTTATTAAATAAAATTTGTTTTGAATCTCAAAACTAGATTTTAGAATGCCCCTTTTAAAGCACTTAACCTAACCAGTAAAACCTTTTTATTCTTCTACTCAGTTACTTTTTGAATATTAGAGCTGACAGGTAAGTCCTTTGTAATTGCAAAAGGTATTAATAAGTAAAACTATGAGTTAAGATCATTGTGTGATAATAACAATACTTTAAATCTTCTCAATTAAATTTACATCTGATGAGTTGGCTGGTAAATGAATCTCATATTGTAGATACTTATATATTAACAACCAAAAACAATTTCCATTTAGTTGTAATCATTATTCAAGTTTAACTTTCTTAAAATTAATCATTTATGCAGATCTTTCCAATTTGTATTATATGCATCAGCTAACCAATGACCAAGTACTTTTAACTGAGCAGCAATAATATACATTTCCAAGTCAGGTAATTTGATCCCTCCTCTACTCCAATATAACTTATCTGATGTTTATATGCAATGTTAACATTTCTTGGAAACCATTAAAACATTTGAAACTTTGCAGGCAATAGAATAGTAGTTTGAATAATATAGTCTTTCTTCAAATGAACTAATTTGTTTATTCCATATAGATCCTAGGTTGCTTATTTCATCTAAGATTATTTTATAATTCCAGTTTCTAGTTTCTTCCCAATATTTCCTTAAAGAAATTCCTAAATATATCAATTCATGAGATTCTTCACTAAAATATTGTGAAATAATGCAGTTGTTAACTGGGGAAGGATTAAATAACATGTATTTAGTTTTTTGTTGTTAAAGTGAAGACCAGATATGATCTCATGTGTCTAAATAATTTTCAGATAATCTGAACTGACTTGCCTAAATTTGATCGTGTCAATAAAATGTCATCAGCAAATAGTATTAATTTTGAAGAATGACTATGTCCAGATTTCAAGCCCTGAATGTTTGAATTGGGTCTAATTATAATGACTAAAATTTAAATTTCTAAAGCAAATATTATTTATTTATTTATTTCCAGTTTGATCAAATGTCCTGTTTTCAGTGGAGGCCCGGGGAGAAAAGCTCCAAGATAGATATTACAGTAAAAGATACAAAAGTACAAAAGATACATTATAGAGAACAGTTTACAAATATGTACATTCAATGACAAGCATGATCAACAATATTCATTGTGGTTGATCTTAAGGGTTATACTGTACAGATTAATTTGATCAAAATTCTTATGCTTTAAGTGTGGTTGATCTTATGTTTTATGTTTGTGGTTGATCTTAAGGGTTGTACTGTATACATTCATTCCATCAAACATTCTTATGTTTTAAGAGTGGAAACACTTTCTATACACACATTTAAAGTAAGCATGGAAACATAATAAAAAAGAGATAGGGCAACTCTGTTTAGATCCCCTTTACTCATAGTAATCTGATAAAAATCCTTTAATTTTACATACGATTTATTACTAGATTAAATCTTTTAATTAATTGATTAATGTTTAAGGAAATTAATCTAATTCTAATGCTTTAAACAAACAAAAAAAAACATTTAATCAAGTCAAAAACCTTTTCAGTGGCTAAGTTTATCAAGACTGCTTCATTGTGATTTTTGTTTTCTTGCTCAGATAATGTTAATATTCTTTTAATATTATCATGAGTTTGTCTTTTAGGTATAAAACACATTTCAGCTTTATCTGTGGTAGAGGGAATGCAAGATTTCAATCTTTCTGCTAGCACAGTCATGAACATTTTACAATCAGT
Organism: Protopterus annectens; assembly: GCF_019279795.1. Classification (NCBI taxonomy): domain Eukaryota; kingdom Metazoa; phylum Chordata; order Ceratodontiformes; family Protopteridae; genus Protopterus; species Protopterus annectens. Next base: position 1,115,560,340 of record NC_056737.1, on the reverse strand, counting down.
ATTTAATAAAGAGATAGGTCTAGAGACTGCACAATCTATGGGGTCTTTCCCATTGTTAATATTGGAGAAATCATCAACTATTTCCAAGATGGAGATAAAACTGATTTTTTTTTACACTTTGAGTAAAACTTAATGGAAGAGAAATATTAATTTTAAAGAAAATGGCTAATACATTTTCAGGCAATAAACTATATTTCCTGGAAGCGTTATTTATTTTAAGTTCATTAATTTTCTTTCTAATGTGTTGTGTAGAAATGAGTTTAGTGATTTTAGATTTATTGTATTCAGAAATGTTATTAATTTTGAAATTTAGGAAAAATAATCAATGTTATTTAAATTCTGCTGCCAATTAAGTGTATTTATTATAATAAACTCTAAATTCAGATAATCAACCTTCATCTGTTTTAGATTCATTATTCCCTTTATTTCTAATTTCCCTTATACAGTTAGATCTAGTTTAAAATTTGGACTGTTTAGTTAAATTATGCATACATCTTGGAGTCATTTCATATATAGATCTTTTTCAAGAGATATTGCTGATGTATGAGATAAAATAGACTTATATTCTTCATTCATTTTTTATCTGATTGAAGATGGTTGATTTTCCTTCTGGAATTTCTTATTGTCTGTATTTTTTTGTGAATAGATGTTTATTCTTTTTTTTCTTGCACCAGGTTATTATTCTGCTGCATATATAAGCTTTAAGAGTACCATAACATCAAAATATTTGCTTATTTACAATTATTACAATCTAGAAAAAATCAAGTTCCTCTAGAAGCTATTTTAAACATCATTTAATTTGGTTAAAATGGCCAAATCCTAGAAGCTTTTATCAGTTTTTTAGAATCTATCACCACTTTAAGAAACTAAGAATTATGATCTAAAAAAGGGCAAGATACTAATCTAGGGTATTTAAATTTTTATGTCAAATCTCACAAAAGAATGAATTTATCAGTTTTCAAATTTGCACCAAAACGTGAATAATTATAATATATAAGTTAATTTATTGTCATTTAATAAATAATCATCTCAAAACCCAATAATTTCCACCCAAATTCTTTAGTGCTTTAGCAGAAGCAGTGGTTCTAGGATGTCTGTTAGAGCTAGTTCCTTGTTTAATAAAAATACAATTAAAATCCCATCTTATTATAAGACTTTCCTTCATATTATTTAGAATAAAATTTAAATGTTTCTTTGCTATTTTAGCTCCTATACCTGTAAACTAATAAAGGTTAACCATCGTTGTCATCATCATCATCATCCCCTTTTTCCCTCATTTTCTACGTGGGGTTGGGGTAGTGTGATAATTGTCTCCATATCTCTCTCTTGAGTCAATGTCACACTCTTGCCTTCTTCAACACTCATGCCTGTGTGTCACAGATCTTCTTTTATACAATCCGTCCTCCTGTTTGCAGGGCATCCTCATTTCCTCTTACCTCTTTCCTATCTGTCCCAAATCTTCTTCACCAGATTGTCTTGTGCTTTTCTGCACATGTACAATTCACCATAATCTCTTCTCTTTGACTTTTCTGCAATTGGGGCTACTCTAGTTTCTGTACTTATGTCCTCATTCCTTTGTCTGTCCCACAGTGTGCATCATACCACCTTGCCTAGGGCATTTATATCATATCATGAACAGCTTAGGTTGTCGAATCCTAAAACATTGACACCTAAGCGCGAAAGCTTATAATAGCGAATGGCCAAATAATCGAATTCTTTTCTTTGGGAAAGAATTTGTGGGGCAGTCCATAAACAAAATAAACAAACACACCAAAACATAGTGAGGGGCTTTGCCCCCAAACCCACTAACTAAATATACCAACTTCGAGATCGCTCTACATCGGGGAAAGGGCAAATTTCCAATAATGGCCACAGAAATTCTTTCCCAAGGAAAGAATTCAATTATGTGGTCATTTGCTATTGTAAGCTTTTGACGCTTAGGTGTCAATGTTAAGCCTTTGACAACCTAAGCTGTCAATAATACAATAGGAACCCATCCTAGGCACTTCATTTCCATCACCTCTAGTTTTCTCATCTGGTCTGCATTTACTACCCAGGTTTCTGTACCATACATTAGTACTGGTCCCACCACTTTTGCACACCTTACTTTTCAGTTTCTTTGGCATTCTTCTATCTTACTCTACAGCTGACACTCTATGCCAGTTGGCTGCAGCCCCTCTGATTCTAGCTTTGACCTCTTCATTCAGACTTCCCTTCTCCTCAACCCTCCTTCCCAGATACTTGAAGCTATTTACCTGTTTCACTATCTTCCCTTCTATTTCAGTTCTCAGATTGTTCTTATTTCCCCAATTTGCTGCCATTGCCACTATCTTATATGTGCTTAGTTTCATCTGATGTGCCTTCAGTTTTGCATTCCCTTCCCCTTTCCTTTGCTGAAGTTCTTTCTCAAAGTCTTCCTGTATGCCACATCATCTGCATACAACAGCTTTGTTGATTTGTCCCTGACCTGTTTGCTAAAGTAGTCCATAACCAGCATGAACAGCAGTAGGCTCAGAGTTAAACCCTGGTGCACACCCACTCCCACTGGGAGCCCCTGTGTGAGGCTGAACACTGGTCATACTTGAGTCATTGGGTCTTTGTACATAGCCTGCACTAATTTTACCAATGTTTCTGGGACTTTGAACCACCACAGTACTGTCTAAATCAGCTTTCTTGGCACCTTGTTATATTCTTTCTCCAAGTCTAGGAATGCTGAGTTGGGCTCTTTTCTCTTCTCTAGCTTCTTTTCAACTAGCTGTCTCACTGCAAACATTGGGTCAATTGTGCTGCAATATGTTCTAAATCAGAACTGCTGAACTCCCATTTTACATTCTACTACTCTGCGTATCCAGTTATCAATCATCATCTCCAGCACTTTCATGCAATGTGACAGGAGTTTGATGCCTCTGTACTGCCCACAACAGTTGTGGATGTCCCCTTTGTTCTTGTACACTGGCATGAGTATGATTATTCTCCAGTCATCTGGGATATGCCTTTCATTCCACACTGCTCTGAGACATTAAAGTCCAGTTGGCATAATAGTTAAGGTCTTCAGCTCCCATGCAAAAGGTGCAGTGGCGGCTGGTGACTTCAAATTAAAGGAGGGCTGCAGGAGACAGCTGAATGGGTGGGGCCAATGGGAAGGAGTGTGGCCAACTAGAAAGGGGTGGAGCTATGCTCAAAACCACAACAACTGGAACTTTAATTAAATACGCTGCCCTGGGTGCCAAACAGCCATTACAAAAGTCCAATCAAGACAAAATGAAGTGTAGAAGAAAAAATATTTTAATGCATTGGCTACATGACAACTTACTTAATATCCAGATGGAAACAGGTTGTGAGGCATGAAAAAATAAATTACGTTTTAAATACATTACTGGAATGCCAGTCAAAATCAAGTATAAATAAACAAACAGCACTCAACTCAAACCACTATTCCTTGCACTGCAGTTCTAATTATAATTTATATTCAGCTTTATAAAATTACCAAGTAACATGCTGAAAGTAGCATTCTCTGTGATATCCCCACTTGTAAAAATGTTTCTTATCCAACAAAGACCTGCTGCCTGACACAATTATCTACTTGTTTCATGGGGAAGACATGATCAAAGTAAAAAATGAACAGCAAACAAGAAACAAGCTCAAGATAAATTGCTTAAAGGATTCCTGCACAACTTATGGACACACATGATAGATTGGCATTCTGTTTAGTTTACAGGTAAGCCTGCAAAGATGACTGCAAATCTCCAACAAAAGATGACTGCAAGTCTCCAATAAATGCAATGAGCTTCTGAAAATACTGTAATCCTGTCCTTTTATTACAAATACTGCCATATGCATTTCAATACCCAAGGGTTATACATTATCTAGTTATGTAAATATTCTCTGCATGCGACAACAAAAAGGCTTTCAGTGCTGGTAATTCTTTAACAGTATGCTTATTAAAGCTTATTTGCATCTTACAATCTCCGACAAGCTTACTTGATGCTTATTAAATCATTGCTACTTAAACAGAGCAACAGGGCACTGGGACATCATGCATTTCCTGAATAATAAGAAGCATAAATCAACAGTATAAAAATCTGACAGAAAACCAGAACATTCTGCAAAATCAAAGACAGATGAAAAGCCACAGTCGTACTTGTGGTCTACCTTGGATGGGGGAATACTCTGCCCACTTACACTGCATAACTGCTCCTTGCCTTCCTTGGACACATCCAGAGCCACTACAATGGGGAGTGGGGTGCAACAAGTATGTCATAATTTGAAATGTCTCTGGCTGACAGTGATGGCTCTGACACTCATACCTCTCAACTTCAGAGCAAAAAATCTGGACAAAGCCATACATAGAACTAAAAGTGGGACACAGGCCCAAAAATAAGGAAAATTTTTAAATATTGCTCTTATTAACTTAGATAATAGAACAGTAGTAGAGCTTGTATTAGTACGAAATTTCTGAAGGGTATGAAATCTGAAACTCAAATGTCTGCCATTATTTTCTAACTTCAATCTTTAATGACTTGCCACTAATTTGCCAGAAAAACCACAATTTTATGAAAACAGACCAAAAATGTGATGCAAAAATATAAAGTTGCCACACAATACAGCTGGGAACCTGTCAAAAAAGGGACACCTTTTTAATATTAACACTGTTAACTTGAGCAGCTAACAAAATAAGAGCATCTTCATGCATTTCTGAAATAAAAGTAATCTATAACTCTGATCATTACAATTATATATAATTGTAAACCCTCCACATTTTCTTCCAGAATTGCCATTTTGAGGAGGGATTATTAGAGGAGAGCAACATTTTGAGCCAAAATTGGGGACAATTGAGAGGTTTGGATATTCCTAATTCTACTAAGCGATTTGCACGTACCTCTCAACCTCTTAATGCAGGAAATCTGGACAAGGCCAAATATATTGGGGGAACATACAAACATTACTAAAAATTGCTCTTGTATAAACTTAAGACAGTTGATAGAATAACAGGTCTTGCATTAGCATGCATTTTTCTGAAGGTTATGACGTCTGAAACTCAATGTCTGTCATTTAGTAACTTCATTCCTAAATGATGTACTAGAAAACCACAAATTTTATGAGGAACAAACCAAAAATAAGAAGCAAATATCTATTCATTCTGCAAAATATATGGACAACTGAGAGGTATAGTTCAACCGGGGCTGTCTGAGTTTGCTACCCCTCCCTCACAAAATCATGGTCGAATGGAGCCACCCCCTGCAGCCATTCCAACGTCCCATTCCTTGGTTATTTTGCGCCATTTACCATAAACACTGTAATGTGCATACTGCTTTACTTCTGCGATGATTTAGATTTCATTTGAAAGTTTTATTTTGCATTTTACAGCACAAACCCTAATAGATATCTATTAAACAAAGCAATGCAGTCTCACAATGAAAATAGACTTAGCATTAAAACTTCTCTGCCCTTGAAACTCACATGCATTGAAACAGCATTGAAACCCACATTCAAAGAAAATACATTTTGAAGTGGCAGATAAAGATTAACTCTGGGCTGTTTTCAAAATCATAGGCCCCTTGAACATGAAACATACACATGCTCTTTGATACACCTTCCTGACTGTGTTACATTATATTCCTTGTACAATACAGTACAGTTGTTAGAGGGCATTTTAAATTTATAGTTTTGAACATTTTTCCAGTAAACAATGAAACAAAATGCATGCACCAATGGCAAAACTGCCCAATTCAGAACATTTCCATCATAAAACATCTACTCAACCTTCTATAGTCCACCAATATCAGTAAATATGCACAATCTGTGAAGTAGTAAAATCCACATTAAAGAACTCTGTAACTAATAAAGAGGTTGCTGCTAGCAAACAACTTTATATGTCATTGTTTCATCTACAAATAAAATACCTGTTGCCCTTGAAGAATAAATTGCCTATGTTGCATGCATTAAAAAAATAGTAAGCTAGTAATACCACAATAGGGAATGGATAGCAAACTGATAACAGGTTCATAGTTACTAGGTATCTTTGCCAAAAAGGACTGCAGCATCCACCCCCTTTACAACACAGTACAATATCAGCAATGCATCTACCTACTGTGGGAGTAGAACCCACAGCCTTCTGCATCAAAAGCAAATACACTATCTGTTGTGCTATTAACAATGGAAGCAGACTTAGCATAAGCAGCACTAAACTTTTGTTCCCCTGCAGCTCTCAACTCCTTGTAAAATCTATTTGACACTCAGCTGTATCTCTGAACTTTGCAGCACAAGATATCTGGAAAAAGCCAAAATTTATTGGGGGGACAAAAGGCCAAAAACCAGGGACACATTTTAAACATTGCTTGTATAATGTTGGAAAGTTGCTAAAATAAAATGCTGTGTAACCACCATACATTTCACTGCCACGTCTTGAACCCAGGGGACCCTGTGCAAAACAGTCAGAGAAACATACCACTATGCCAAATCAGCTGAAACAGAGGAAGACAAACTTAAATGGCTACCATTTAGTGAATTCAGTCCTCACCATAGCTGTGAACCTCTTAGCAAAAAAACACATGAAAAAAGCCAATAATGTGGGAATACTATTGCCAAACATATTCAGTGAATTCAGTTCTCACCATAGCTCTCAACCTTAGCACAAAATACATGGACGAGGCCAATAATGGGGGAATACAGTCCCAAAAATATGGGCAAATTTCAAATATCCATGTTATAAACTTAGAAAATTGCTAGAATAAAAGGTTCTGTTTTACCATGTACTTTCTGAAGAATAGGAAGTTTGAAATTCAAACGCCTGTTATTTTTAAACATTTGTTAACCAGGAAACTAGTCTGACTTGGAAGAAAATAAAGCCAAATTTCAGCAGAGCAGGGAGAAACACTCCAGAAACATTTTTGTAAGGGATGGGAGGACATGCAGACTCCACTCAGAAGGCACCCCAGCCAAGAATCAAACCAGAGAACCTGTAGCTGTCAGGCAACAATACTATCAGTGCACCACTGCACTACAAACCTTTGCAAGGAAATATTAAGATACAGAAACCACATATTTTATGAGGAACAGAACAAATATGAGGCAAAAATCTGCATTTTTTTACAAACAGTGGTGGGTAGGGAATTCAGGTCCTTGCCACCTGCATCCAAGGTACAGGGTTCACGCCTGAGTATTTCTACCCAGCACTATGTGTTAAGGGCATTACACATACACACACACACACACACACACACACACACACACACACACACACACACACACACACACACACACAAACACACTCCATTACCTGTAAATGGGTCTGGAAACAGTAAACCAGGTCCAACTCCATTGTCTCGAAGCAGCAAACCCGCGCTCAGCTTAATGCTTCCCTGCAAGAGCTTTGAACTCAACTTACCTCACTCCTGATTGGTCCTGCGCTCAAATCCCTGCTTACCTCTCTCCTGGTTGGTCCTATCTGTGGCTCAAGCAGTCCAGAGCTCCTCTCTTCTGTGCGGTCATCTACCACATGGCATCTTGGGCATCTGTGGGGAAGAAAATACCTTCTCTGCATCTGGACTGCTGACTCAGGCAGTCAGAATTCGCACAGATTTCTGGGCATCTGCGGGGCAGTCTGAGTGTGTCTGTGCATGCGCGGCAGTTCCAGTACTCATTAAAAAAGAAAGATTTTTATTTTAAAGTTTATGTTTCACGTTATGTATTTCTTTTATTTCTAGGTGGGAGGGATGCAGTCCTGCAGACTGATAGCATGAGCTGCCCCTGATTAAAGGTACAAGATTCGAGCTTGACCTCTAGCAAATGCCTGTTTGGAGTTTGTGTGTTCTCCCTGTCTCTGTGGGTTTTTTCCCACCTCCAGAAATCATGCTGTGTGTTTCTATTTCAAATTCCTCAGAGAATAGAGCTGTGGACACAGCACAGACTCGACACGGTGCCTTATAGGTGGAAGAGTTGTATAGACCATCCATATTGGGAATCTACTGTGGTGCACAGTATCCTCAAGATAGGAGAACACTGATCACAAACTGCATGACATGGCAGGGCAAGTCACCCAACACTGTAAAATATGGGGTCTATATTATATCATCGAATGCTTAAAAAAAGCGAACGCTGATTGATCAACCTAATTTAAGTGAAAGCTTACAATCTCGAACTTTCAGATCAGTGATTTTTTTCCCAGGGAAAAAAATCGCTGATCCAAAACACATCACAAGCACACCAAACAAACAAAAATCTACACATACACCTAAAATCTGATACCTAACCCTACACTAAACTATGCACACATCACTAACTACCCACTTACCTTAACCCAAACCCTAACCCTAAGGTTCATCACTATAGCACACTCACCTCACTCGCTCCCTAACCCTAACTCACTTAAATCTGCCCTAACCCTCATGTCCACTCAATCGCACACACACCTAACCCGAGCCCTAACCCTAACTCACCTAAATCACCCTAACACTCACATCCACACAATCGCACACTTACCTGTATCCGACCAGTAACTTTCCACCATAACACTGAAAATACCGAAGCAACAGAAACGGTCAACCAAATTTTTTCCCTAGGAAAAAATTAGAGTTTCTGCTGCTTTGATATTTTGTAGTTTCATGAAAATAAGTTCAATCTATCAGCATTCACTTTTTTAAGCATTCAAGGATATAATATAGACCCAAAATATGTGGCTGTAGCTGATTCAAGTCAAAGGTTAACCAAAGCCCAGATTTTATTATCAAATTCCAAAACTACTATAGTAAATAATCCATCCAGTTTTTCTTTGTTGAACAAAATCTTAGGCATAAATTTATTTTCCCTTAAAATAAATGCACAACTTATTTTAGGTTTGAAATTGGATTGAGATAAATGTTCAAGTTCAAACTTAAACAATCTTTTTCTTGTCACAAGTACATGTTTCTTATACATATAAAATTTGAGCTAATTTTGTATTGATGTATTCAAGTAAGTTATTTCTTTTAACTTTGTTATTAAGACCATTAATATTCAAAAATATTAAATTTAAGTCCATTAAGTCTAATAATAACTCATGAAAACCAAAGTACATTTACTGAAGATATATTATTTTAATAAAAATAACAAATAGTTGATCAAAATGTGCATGAAAAATGAAAGTAAAATAGTACATGACAAACCATAAAGACTATCCTACATTAAATTAAATTTGATTTCTAATTTAACAAGGATAAACTTAATCAACCAACTATTACATTTTTAATTGTCAAGAAAGAAACTGCATTCATCTTTTAAGGAACTAAATATTGTATCTTGAGCAAAGTTCAGTGGAACAATTTCTAGAAGTGTTATTCCTGTTTAATAAATTGATAAGTCTTAATATTGTAGACAACTTACTAGAATTAATAATTGTCATCAACCAAATTAATACCTGTTGAAAGTTTTCACTAAAAGAGTAAAATAAAATAACTATACCAGAATAATAAATAAAGAAGTCCACATCTAGTATGGATATTTACAATACTATATTTTAGTAACTAGAACATCTTAAATTATCTACATCAACTTTTATTGCAATTCATTATGTTCGACCTTTATAGTCAAAGTCCAAACTATTGAAGCTGGTGTTAAGTTTATGTATATGGAGAGCTGATTATTAAGTTACAATTTCTTTTAAACATATTTGTAAGACACAAATAAAACATAACTTTTTAATTATCATAAAATAGATTAATTTCCTATGTATTCCTATTCTTATTTATTTAATACTAATACTTATCAGAAATACTATGAAAAAGCAAAATGTGGAATCCCCACTTAATTTTTAAAAAATGTGAAGTAATAAATTGATATAAGAACTTAATTATAACTTTTGTCAGCCTTTCATATTATAAAAAATGACAGTTTACTTAAGTAACAGCACAGTGCTCGTGAATAAAATGTGTAGTAAAGATAGAACTGATATACCATCCAATTTTAAAATAACATTTGACTAAATTTTTTATTGTTTATACAATTATACTGTAGAATGAATTTGTCTGAATAAGAAAATGAACAAAAAAAAAAGGCAAGAGCATATCAATAGGACGTTGCACATAATTGATTAACTCTTGTTATAAACTGGGAAAAATTATAAAGGAACTAAATCAAGTTGCTTATTAATTTTCCCGCAATTTACCAAGTCCTGCTCAGTGTAATAATGCAAAAGATGGCAATGAAGAAATAAGAATATCATAATTTTCAGACTAATAAACAAATTGGCTAAGTTGCACATAGACAAAATATGACTTCATCCTGTCTCCAGTACATTACATATTACTATCTTAATAAATAAAAGTATTTACATACATATGCTAAGATGTAATCCCTTAACACAAAAAAGTCAGCTTGTAATTTTGTAAATGACTTATACTAATTTATTCTTTTGATTTCAACAGCCATCATTACTGTATAATGATTACTTTTATTCAAATTTAGAATGTTTCTCTGGAAACACCCTAGTAATGTCACTATATAACTTGAAGGTCAATTATGGTATGTTGTAAAAACATATGCACATGTTCCACCAGGGATCAATGAACACTGTTTGATTAAATTTTTTTTTTGAAATTGAAAGCTCTTCAAAGATGAAATTTTGGTTGTATAATAACTATTTTACTAGTTAAATGTATTTATGTATGAATATTTATCTATACATATTTATTTATACATATATTTATATTTTATCTGACTTTTATACTTCCACTTGTTTGAGCTTTTTAAAGTGTTGTCTAGCATTTAATAATATTTAGAAATATAAGGATATAAGTAAGCAAGACTAATGCATTGTGGTTTTAAGACTGTTGTTGATTTAAAAAAAAAGTATTGTATTTATTCAAACATACATTTTACTTAGTATAATACTGGCTCTTTAAATTTCTTTAATCATGCTAATTTGCTTTATAATTAATTATTTCATCTTAATTGATGGCACTATTTTATCTGAGGTATCTTGGGGTTTCTTTGTCTGAAGAAGTTCATGTATTTCCTGAATGAAAGCCCTAACAATAAACTGGTTGGAATTGTATAGCTTGCTGCCTTTTTTGGTTTTTGGTTATAAGTTGATTTTTTTTGTTTTGTGTTTATTCAGTTTGGTACGGCAAGCGAAGCTGCACCTAATTCTCAGCCACTTTTTTCCCAAGATGAAGCTAGTACACCAGGAGGGTCGAACACTGAGGTGAATGCTGTAGGAAATTTAACCCTCCTAGTACAGCAACTACCTGAGTGAGTGGACAATCTTTCTAGGAGATTGGATTCACCAAATACAACCATCAGTGGAATAATACCTGAGTCTGGTTCCAACAACTGAAATCCAAGTAGGAATATTTTGACTTATGCAGCAGTTTCTGTATCACCTCAGAGTAATTATATCAACAATGGACTATCCCCCACTTCCAATGTTGAAGGGGTCACTAATACAACAAGTACAATGCATAATATACACTCCACACAACAACTAGCATCTAATTCAATTCCTACAATGTCTGACTATCTAAGGGCTCCACAATTTTTCAGTTCTAGTGACACCAATGTTACTTCTAATTCTGTAGAAGAGCCCCAGCCTATATCCATCTGTAGTAATTTGAAATGCTTTGATCAAAAACTTTTAAAGTGTTGGAAACTTCAATTGGAAGTTTCTTACTTCCAGGATTGTATAGCAAAGAAAATTGTACCTAAGGGACTTCGCCAATGGCGCTATCCAGTTGGTCTCATTAATAAATCACCCTTCCACTTGGAGCTACTCGGCTTATTTGACAAGCAAGGTTTTGATTTTTTTAGAAATGCTCATCACACAATACATTTCACAAACTGACATTTTGCAAAGTGATTTAGAGATTTTGGAGCATCAAATAATAACAGATACTGATTTCCAGTGATATAAATATGACTATGCTCGTATTTTTACAAACATAGATCATACAATAAGCTGAGCGGCCGAGGTTAAAAAGAAGAAAATTAAAAGAGATGTAACCGCATATACTAATGGGAATGCCTATCCAGCCCCATTGAATTCAGCACATTCTAGTCCCCTTGACAACAGTAGTGAAGGCGAGGCTTCAAATACTTTGCAATGCCCCCAGCTAAGCTCACCTGACCAGAATAATGATGACAGCATGCTACAGATACCTTTACCAAGGTGCAGCGAAAGGGTTAGAGAAAAATCAGCAAAGAGCCAACGGACAATATTTAAATGAATGTCAAAATAATGGCCCTTCTACTAGCCAGGATTTTCAGGTGGTCAGAAGCAAATGACAGAATGCACAACAAGAAGGGAGGAACGGAGGATACCAACGGAAGAACCAGAATCGCAAGATGAGATAAATAAGGTACCAGGCATTATTACTAACTTATCTAGGGACTTTAAAGCATACAATTTCTCCTCTATGCACATCACCAGTGAAACAGTTGAGTTACTGGCTAAAGGATTAACTTTCATACCAGATAAGAGAGCTGACATTGCAAGAACTATCATTGACTTAAAGTTATATATATGTAATATAAAAAATATTGGAACAATTGTCCCTGGCAGACTCTGGAAAATCAACAGGAAACAAATAAGAGCCAGTATTAAACAAATAACAGAATCCCCTGTTGATATTTCGCTCCAGGTAGATGGAAATTCTTGAGTCAAAAGTTCATGAAATAAGACAAGATATCCAAATTGGCGCCAAAACACCAATTTAAAAAACGAAATATTCAGTATCACTATGCAAGTTCTTTAAGTAATGACTGTTCAGTCCAAAAACAGAGATGTTGAAGTAAATTTATTGGGTAAGCGCTTTCGCTAAAAGTTTTGTCAAACCACAAACACAGAGAACTAACAGCAACTATTTATACAAATTTAGATTCAATTAACCATTTGAACTAATCAATTAAGCTTTAAAAGGTATATGCTCACTTTTATACTAAAAGCATTGAAATATAAACGAAACATTCAATATTAAAACACTATAATTGTGCTGTTAAAACTTATTAAAAAGTATATATCTACATAATTAATATATATTTCCTGTGTTTTTAAAAACATATCATTTAATCAAATATTACAACTCTACTATAAATAACATTTTAAAAATAAATGTAAATAATCATTTCCCTATTATAGCTTATGAATTTTATCAATAAATATGAATGATTTTAACCAGGATTAGCGCATTAAATTATTCATGTAAAAAATAATAAAATGTTAAATATACAATGAAGCCTAATATAAATATATTAATTCGTGTACTAAACAACCCCCATTAAAGCCATTATAATGCAAACCTTAGACACTTATAAATCCTATAATGATTTTAACTCTGAAGAAAAACTATGGCTTAGCAAAACACTATGCAGCTATATAGTGTTAACATTAATTCAAAACAATTTTTAGATTTTATGTCTTCTCTTCTTGAGAGCTGGTTTTAATGGAACTCTATCATTGAGACCAGGATAGCGGTGCGCTTTAGTTTTTATAATCCATTCTGTCTCAATGGACTCTGTTAAATTTCTAATGTCACCTCCTCTTATATTAGTCTCAGTCACTTGTAAAGCAGAAAATGTGAAACTGTGTGTGTCTCCTGCACTAATAACATGCTTGGATAATGCATTTACTTCAGACTGAATGCGAATTTGATATAAATGCTCTCTTATTCTTTCTTTGAACATTCTGTCTGTCTTTCCTACATAGTAGGATGAGCATATTAAGCATCTAGCCAGATAAATCACATGTTTAGTGTTACAGTTCGCATTCACCTTTACATCAATAAAATCACCTGTTAAAGGATGTATGAATGCATTAACATTAGATATATATTGGCAGTAATTGCATTTATTACAAGTTGTAGTACCTTCATAATTCTTGACTTTCATATCTATGTTAGTAACATTACCACACAATAATCTATGTAAATTGTTTTTATTCCTGTATGCGAACCTAGGTGTTTCTTGTATAAATCTGGACACTTCTGAGTCTAAATTGAGAATGTCCCAATGTTTATATATACAATCTCTTATTTGTTGTACATCTTGTGTATAATATAAAGTATATCTTAGGGAATTATTGTCTTGTATTATTCCTTTTCTTCCTTCCAAACTATACATATCCTTCCCTAAATCTGAAAAAATGGGACATGCTCGATTATGACGTAGCTTTTTAACATTTGCACTTGCACCTGCAATTTCTGTTGGAATATATAATCTTTGACAAAATCTATTCTCCAAATCTACTAACTCTTGATTGAACATAGTGGTTGAAGCGTTTAATATTGAAACTCTCATGCATTGACCTTTTAATATATTTCTGAATACATGGGGGGGGGTGGATACTGTCTCTGTTCAAGAGACTGTTTTTGTGACAGGTTTTTCTGTGTACCCCGGTGTTAAAATGTCCACTAGGTAAACGCATAATATTAACATCCAAGAAAGATATTGTGTCCTTGGAATAGGCCAGGGTAAATTTCAAAAAAGTTGTTAGTTCATTGACTTCATTATAAAAAGTAAATAGGTCTTCCTGTTGACCCTGCCACAAGAAAAAATGGTCATCCACAAATCATTTGTAGAATACCACATTATTCTTGTATGTTTCTAATTTGAACATGTTATCTTCTTCCCATGATGCCATAACTAAGTTGGCGTAGCTATTGGCACAAGATGACAACAGTAGTGAAGGCGAGGCTTCAAATACTTTGCAATGCCCCCAGCTAAGCTCACCTGACCAGAATAATGATGGCAGCATGCTACAGATACCTTTACCAAGGTGCAGCGAAAGGGTTAGAGAAAAATCAGCAAAGAGCCAACGGACAATATTTAAATGAACGTCAAAATAATGGCCCTTCTACTAGCCAGGATTTTCAGGTGGTCAGAAGCAAACGACAGAATGCACAACAAGAAGGGAGGAACGGAGGATACCAATGGAAGAACCAGAATCGAAGGATGAGATAAATAAGGTACCAGGCATTATTACTAACTTATCTAGGGACTTTAAAGCATACAATTTCTCCTCTATGCACATCACCAGTGAAACAGTTGAGTTACTGGCTAAAGGATTAACTTTCATACCAGATAAGAGAGCTGACATTGCAAGAACTATCACTGACTTAAAGTTATATATATGTAAAATGAACTTAGCAGTTCTGTTTGGGAATGGGTCTTCTATACACAATGATTTGCATATATCTAGTGTTTTCAACACTCCCACTAATGAGTCTCTTGCCATATTTGAACATATTTGTGAGATGGACATAAGGTCTTTACTGGCAAAAAATCAACAGAGACAAGTAAAGAAAAACATGACAGTTAATGAACTTGAATTACTTAACTTGTTGAAAATTTATCATGTTAGGGTAATGAAGCCAGATAAAGGTGGCAGCCTTGTGTTTATGGATGAGGTGGATTATATTAATAAAATGTCAAATGTTTTATCTACTGATTGTTATTCCCAAGTTAGCTTAAATGAAGTGAATAGTGCACAAAGGAAAATTAAAGAAAGTTTAAATGATCTCTTTTTGGAAAACAGCATTGATATAGACACATATAATTACCTATGTATGCCAGCACCAGTAAAACCAGTTTTATTTGGGTCTCCCAAAATCCACAAAAATATAATGGACCCGCCTTTTAGGCCCATTGTGGATGGCAGGAGATCCATCACTTATGCATGTGCTAAATATATAGACTGTAAACGTAAGCCACTTATCTGCAATGAACCCCAAATCTGTAAGGATTCGTGGGATGTTTTAGAGAATATTAATTCTCTTGAATTTGATGGAGAGTTCAATTTTCTGATGGTAGACATAAAGGATCTATATACCGTCATACCTCAACAGGTTGGCATAGAATGGGTTAGTGAATTTTTATTTTTGAAAGGGATGGATCAGCAAGAGATAAATGTTATTGCGTCCTTACTAGATCTAGTTTTGGACAATAACTTTATGCTTTTTGACAAAGAATTCTATTTGCAAAAAACTGGGGTAGCCATGGCCTCCCCATGTGGAGGTAGTTTTGTAAATTCAGTCATGGCATTTTGGGAAAGACATTTCCTATTTCAGAACCCCATTTTTAAAGAAAATGTAAAATGGTACACTAGATATCAGGATGACATGTTTTTTATGTGGAAAGGAAGTTTAGATTCTGTAACAACTTTTATTAATGAGATCTCTAAATTTACAGACTTCCTAAATTTCATTTTTGAATTTAACACAGACTCCATTAATTTTCTGGATGTGTCACTGTCTAAAGATAGACCCAACAACAGATTCAAGGCTAGTATTTTTAGGAAACCCACTTACTCAAACACTTTTCTACATTTCAGTAGTAGCCACCCATTCCACCAGAAAAGGCTGGTTATTAAGGGTCAGCTGGTTAGGGCAGCCAGAATGGTTTCATCAGAGGCTGACTTTCTGATTGAATGTAATACATTGAAAGTTATGTTTTGAGAAAGGGGCTACCCAGGACAGCTTTTCCAACAATTATTTGATGAAGTTGTTACTAAAAGACTACTGGCCATTTAAAACCTATTCTATGCAGAGGGTATGGAGAAGTAATATGTGATACTTTTTCTGATGAATATAGAGAGAATACCATTAGGAATTATGATGGTAGAATAAACTTTCTTATTACTTTCTCTATTGATGCACATGCTATTAAGAATATTATAAATAAAAATTGGGCAATAATATCAGAGGACAATGCCATTAATATGAAATTGGGAGATAGACCCCATGTTACTTATAGAAGAGGCTTAAATTTTAAAGATTTGTTGGAAAGGAACAATCAAAAATGCCTCAATAACTAGGGGATGAGAAAGTGTGGGAGATGTCAGCAGTGCCAGCACATTATGGTAACTAATAAAGTTTGCATACATAATAAAACCTACACCATCAATGGAAAATTTAACTGTGAAACAGGAGGTGTAGTATATGCTGCCTTATGTCAATGTTGCCAAAGCTACTATAGCGGTAAAACTGAAAGGATGTTTAAGCAAAGAATCTATGAACACCAATATCAAATTAGTAGGGGTAATAGCACAAATGCTTTGGTTAGACACATTTTAGAGTACCCCCACACACAAATTCCAATTTACAGTATTACAACAAATAGTTAGGAACATCAGAGGTGGACCCTGGGAATTAAAACTTGAAGAAAAGGAACTTGTTTGGCAAATCAAAACATATGCACATGTTCCACCAGGGCTCAATGAATACTGTTCGATTAAATGTATTTTGAAATTGAAAGCTCTTCAAAGATGAAATTTTGGTTGTATAATAACTATTTTACTAGTTAAATGTATTTATGTATGTATATTTATCTATGCATATTTATTTATACATATATTTATATTTTTATCTGACTTTTATACTTCCACTTGTTTGAGCTGTTTAAAGTATTATCTAGCATTTAATAATATTTAGAAATATAAGGACATAAGTAAACAAGACTAATGCGTTGTGGTTTTAAAACTGTTGCTTATTTTTAAAAAAGTATTATATTTATTCAAACATACATTTTACTTAGTATAATACTGGCTCTTTAAATTTCTTTAATCATGCTAATTTGCTTTATAATTAATTATTTCATCTTAATTGATGGCACTATTTTAACTGAGGTTTCTTGGGGTTTCTTTGTCTGAAGAAGTTCATGTATTTCCTGAACGAAAGCGCTAGCAATAAACTGGTTGGAGTTCTACAGCTTGCTGTCTTTTTTGGTTTTTGGTTATATGTTGCAACTGTGGCAAATCCCCTAATGTTATACAAGTTTAGGATGTATCAACTTTTAGATTTTAGATAAAAAATGTATGTTGAAATTTTATAACACTGCAACATAAGTTGTTACTGTATTATATGTAATATGCAATAAGAGTGCTATTATTCATGAAGTTCCAATTCTGAAGTAAAAAAACAAGAAAACATTATATGGATAATAAATGAACCACTCTGATACAAAATAATGGATTGTCTATTTTCATTCACCATTTATAAAATGTATTTATTTGATTATTTATTTACCTTGGTTATCGTGTGGTGTCCAACTGGGCTAGTAGCCCATTTTCAGTGGAGACCAGGGGAGAAAAGCTCCAAAAATAATACAACACAGATAAAAGCTCCAAAATAATACAACACAGATAAAACAGAATTTATATCTGCAAAACAGAAAATTATGTATATACATTTTTTTCTTATAAGAAACTAGATAAATGCAAATAGCATCACAGGAACACAAATTTGAAAAATGTAAATTAGAAAATGTAAAACAGTTATATTATAAAATTACATAATTATATATAGCATCATAGGAAACAAAATTAGAAAAAGTAAACACAGAAAGTCCGTGATAACTGAGTAGAAACTGAAACAGGAAGTGAGCATGTGTAATGAAAGGTATGTGCACTCCAGAAAATAAATATGTAGGTTAAGCAGTTGAATAGAAAAAAAACATGAAGACTGATTAAAAGTCTAGTCATACTAAACTCTCCATTTTACTTAGATGAGAAATAGCTTTTAGTTGTAGTGGTGAAAAGTAAAAGGTGAGAAAAATGACAGGTGAGAGCAGTTATCCAGGGGGACTGCAGGGGCAGAGCCATTTGCTTTTAAGATATTCTTTTAGTTTTGTTTTAAAAGAAGAATGGGAGTGTGCATTGTATGCTTAGAGGGAGAGCATTCCAGGACTTGGATATTTTGTTTGAGTAGAGGGAGTCACCATGGTAGTTATGTGATTGTGTTATTTTGAGCAGAGGCATGTCAGATGACCTAAGGCACCTGCTGTTTATCTGTGGTTGGACTAGGGTTGAAATTGCGGGGCAGTTACTGGGGTTGTGAATGATTTTGTGGGGGAAAGTAAGTTGGTTTAATCTTAATAGGTTTGGTAGTTCTAGCCAGTTAAGTTGTAGGAGAGAGAGCAATGATGGACTTTATGGGGATGATTGGTGGCAAACCTTGCAATTTTGTTATAGCAGGATTCTAGGTTGTGTAGGTCAGCCTTGCATAGGTTTGTGAAGATGTGAGAGCAGTAGAGAAGTGTATATATAGAAGCTGAGATTTTGCTGTGGCCAGCCTGGCATGGGGCGTTAGGTAAGTTTTGGTCCTGTTGAAGGCTCCACGTTTAGAATGTACCATTTTGATAGTTAGGGAAATATGTATATCAAATCTGAAATGGTCATCTATTGTAACTCCAAGAAGATTGGCCTGGTTAGATGGTTCAATTTTGGTACCACTTGTGGATTGAATAGAGAGGGTTGTGGAGTGCAGCTTAGCAGTTTTGTTTGTAAAAGTCATTAACTTGGTCTTATTTAGGTTAACAATTAGTTGGTTGTTTGCTAGACAAGTTTAAATTTCCTGGAATGCTTTTTGCATCTCTACCTAAAGTTCTTAAGGGGAGGGGGTGGAGCAGATAAGGGATGTCTTGTCTGTGTATTGTATGATAGATGCAAGTTGGGTTGCAGTATTAAGGTTATTAGTAAATATGATAAAGAAAAGGGGGCCCAAAAATATGTAATATAAAATGTAATTAATCTTATTAGATAAGTGCAATTAAATATAAGCTATACCATTAAATGGCCAAATTAGAAAATCCCAAATATTATAAAACTTTATATTGATATTAATGTATTATTTAATAATATTATTAAGAGAGAATAATTTAACTAAAATATTATTAATATAGTTATTCTATAATAAATCAATTAAACATAACTCTGTTGCTTATCACCTTGGGAATTAATATAAGCCTCATAGTGCTCCACACATTATAGATCAGAGGAATAACACAAACACAGCCTCTCAACCCAACACCCTCACAGCGAACCTCTGCAATCTCCATTCAGCCACAAACCACAGTCCAAAACCATCTGGATAACAAAATTAATCCTAAACAACATGTATATCTGAATTTAAACAAAACCATGCATCAATAAAGATCAAAAAGACCCTTGAAATCGTGTGAACAACTGTCATGGCAATCCTGAATGGTAAAACACATTTTAATATAACATTTAATGAGTCAATTAGCACTTATCACTTCTTATCACATTCCTTAATTCATTCCAAATGAGAATGCCCAAGACTGTATTTTAATAGTGTGTATATTCTGGAAACCAAAACAGGTTAACACATATTAAGAACATAGGAAGTAGCATCTGATAAGATAAAACAGTTAAAGTAATATTACTTCCAGTTTTTTAACATAACACTAGCTAGCCTGGCACATGATAAGGAGGGCGATTCTGAAATAAGGAATTGTAAGTAACAATGAGGAGAATTCACAATGAGGGTAAATCATATTGCAAAATCAAGGATGTGAATTAAGAAAAACATTGAAAAATAAAAAAATTCTTATCAATAAATACACACTTTGTAATGGAGCCGTTAAAACAGCTTGTGCTTAAAGCAGCAAACCAACAGTATTTAAATATGTAAAACTTGTATTTATATTCAAATAAATGTATCAGTTTACTGGCAAAATGTAACTGGTAAATATGTGTGTGTGTGTGTGTGTGTGTATAGATAGATAGATAGACATATACACATAGATATACGTATATATTCCCTACCGGTGAGCAGTTCAAGATGCACAATCACAATTGGCATGTTCTATGTTTGTGCATATTCAACTATATATTAAAAAAATCTCACCATTGTAAACATTACAATAAAATACAAATTTTGAAACTTAAAAAAATCTGGTTGATCACCCAGTGCAGATCTAGCAATGGAATACATGAGAGGAAACTTCATGAAGTCCTTTCATAGTTGCACGTGTGAAACAGTAAGAAAAAAAGCATTTTTTTCCCTTTTTACTTTTATTTTATTTAAAAACACCTTCCTTCCCTCCTCCCAGACACTTTGCTCTGCTTTCTACTGCTGTGTGTTTCATCTTGAGCTGTACAAATATCTGAATGGCTTGTCCTTCAGACATACGTGCAGCTCATTTTAGAACCATAAGGTATTTCTCATGAGCGACTAGTTCCCTGCTCAGGAACTGTATTCAGAACCGCACATGTTTAGGCCTACATTCCAAATTCATTGCTTGGAAATTCCTGACAAAGGTAAAAATAGCAGGTAGATGATTTTTAAATCTTACTTTAATTCACTGAAAAAGTTAATAAAGGGTTATAGAGTAAGAGCTAGGAAATGGGAAAGATTTCATGCTGTTTGCAATTGGTTTTATGCATGGGTGTGTCATTTTGTTTTGTGTGGTGGTACTGTTACAGCAGGGATGTCTACAAGGTAAAATATAGGGTTAGGAGCAAGGTTGGGGTTAGCACACGACTTAAGTGAGGCAAGGAGTCTTATTACATGACTGAGGAAGTCAAGCCTTGAACCAGCAGCTTATAGCCTTCTCTGTGCCCTGTGATGAGGAAAATAAATGCTTGAATGAAACAGTGGTGGTTGTGCAAATGTATAAGACTGAGTTATAGCAGTTGTGAATATACAAACATTAGCGAGTCAGGGATAGAGTAAGGCTTGGGTAAGGGGGGTAGATTCAGTGTTGAACTTGTTTTGTGTTGTTAGTAGTCTGTTTCCTTTTTGTCTTGTGCAGAGGTACTGTGAATGAAAGGGTTTCTAGCAATGTCATGTGTATAGTTAGGGTTAGAATTAGGTGCAGGGTAGGGTAAAGGTTAGGTTTACCACACATGAGGTCAGATAGTGCAGGAAGCTGAAGCCTTTACTAACAGCACTACTGTCAATAAGTAGCATAGAACAACCTGGGAAGTTCCACTAAATTGTTTTCTACCGTTACATGTTTACATTACGAATGCAAAAACAGAGTGTGATATTGTCATGTTGGGGGTGGTATGTTCAAGCAGTGAGTGTTAGTAAAAAATTACATTAAAGCATTGTGGTTAATCTGAAGACATTCTGAGATATAAATGCTGTTTGGTAAAGCTGTTACAATTATTAGCTACATTTTTATAACTACATTAATTTTACAAAAATTGTCTGACCTATTGGTCAACAAAACCTTAAGGCTCGTAATGTTGACAGAGCCACTGATACATGCAAGTAGTGATCAAAGAAGGATCTAAGGTCAACAGTGTAGGCTGAATACCTAGAAGATGAATGGAGCAAAGGCACATCTGTTCAAGGAAATAGTCAGGACTCATACCTCAGGATGAAGAAAAAATAAGTGCAGCTGAATAAAAATTGCAGCATTACAGGACAACATGTGTGAAGACAACAGAACATATATGTGACCAAGCCAAGTTGACAGTAAATTATTTTTGGGAAGCATTCTAGCAAATGGTCATAAAAATAGTTTTCAAGTATTTTAAGTAGGGTGAGTATAATTGTTTCACTGGGACAGACTTTGCAATCTCATCTTTTGCCTAGTGCACATCCTTATTAGCAGGATGTCTGCTTCACTTGTACACTGACCAGTCTCACATGTCATCTTCTGACTGTTAGTCTCAGTGAACCATGCATTGGCCACCATTAAGCCATTTGCCAGGCAGAAGTTTAAAATGGCCTCTCCTTCATTGTTCTAGTTAACCACCCATGTGGACCCAGGCTAGTAGCCTCTTTTCAATCGAGCCCCAAGGTAGTATTTATACTACTTGGGGAAATTGGGCCAGGGCATTGGGGAAGTTCCACTACTCTTTTTAATAGATGCAATGGAATCTTCTACATCCATTTCAGCTACCATCAATTAAACCAGATGGGGCCTTGGTTTAATGTCTCATCAAAAACATAGAACACTCCGAAGTGCAGCACCCCTCTTATGCTGCACTGCAGTGTCTGTAATTGATCTACCTTGTGTGGGAATAGAGCCAACTGCTTTCTGCATCAAAGACGAGTGTGCTACCTGTTGCACCACTGACACTGTAGTGACTAAATGAGAAGGAATGAAGTAAGAAATGAGAGAAGAGATGGAGCAAGCTAAGAAGGAATAATGGTTGGCTAACAAAGAGGCCAAGAGACCTATCACAAAGGTGTAGAAGAAGGAATCAGAAAAACTCTGCACACTTCAGGAAAGTGACTCAAAGACGGCACAAAAAAATCTATCAGACTGCAAGGCAAGGACAAGAAGCTGAAGAAGATACTAATCAGATACCAGTCATAAGAAATGCCAGCAAAACTCTGCTCACCAGTACAAAGGGTACCAAAGCAGACAGAAGGAGTAATCCAAGAAGCTTGAGAATGAAAAATAACGTTGAAACTATACTGCTGTATGCACAGACTACAATGAAAGAACAAGAAGAGCCCATCCTAGAATTAGAAATAACAGCACTGAGGAAAACAAAGTTTCATTTTAATTTAATTTTTTAATTTAACATTTGTTAACCGAGAAAGCAGCCATCTCAGATAACATCACAACAGAAATGGCTGCTGAGGGTACTCATCACAGTATGGAGAGAAAGGCACATCCCAGATAACAGAAGAAAAACACATTTTAGTGCCAGTGTAAAAGAACAAAGGGAACATTTACAACTGTAGACAGTACAGAGGTATCAAACCCCTGTAACCCTGAGTGAAGGTGCTGGAGAGGGTGACTGATAAATAAATACACACAGTAGAAAGTAAGCTGGGAGATGAAAGTTTGTATTCACATTAGGATGCAATACAATGTATCCAATGGCTGCTGTGAGACAGATAGTGGAGAAGATGGAGATGAGGAAACAGTCCATCTGAGCATCTCTGGACTTGGATATTGCATATGTAAAGGTTCCTAGAAAGCTGATTTGGGCAGTCCTGCAATGGTATAAAGTCCCAGAAACATTAGCAGAATGAGTGCAGACTATCTGCAAGGACCCAGTAACACAAGTAAAAATGATACTCTTGTTCATAGGGGGATTCACATTTGGGAGTGAGTGTGCATCAGGGTTCATCTTGGATCCCCCTACTGTTCACATGCTGGAATAAATTAGTAAACATCAGAGGGGACATGTTCTATGCAGGTGATATGACATTACAAGCAAATTTCGAAAAGGAATTTCAACAAGTGATTGGCGAGTGAAGTGTAAAACTGAATGGGATGAAACTGAGTACAGATAACACCATGGTCATAGCAGCAAAGAGCGAATGTTGGAAGAAGACTAAAACTGAGATAGAATGTAAAATAGTTGAATTGGTTAATAGCTTGAAGTATCTGGGAAGTCTGCTTGAGGAAGTGAAACCGAGAATTAGATGTGCTGCAGCCAAACAGCAGAGAGTGTGCCAGGGGATGTGTAGGACAGAATGCTAAAGACAGTGCAAAAAACAGCAGTGAGACTAGTGCATCTGCAAGGCACAAAAAATGGCCAATAAATGCAGAACAGCTGAGGAAGGTTGAGGTGATAGAAATAAAGTACCTGAGATGGGTAGTAGGATGCAGATTATGGGACAGATGCAGAAATAAGAAACTTAGATCAAAAGTGAATGTTGACCCAATTTCAGAGAACATTAAAGAGAGCAGATTGCAATGGTTTGGTAGTTTGTGCAAAAAAGCAGAAGATGGTGATATTGTAAAGAAGATTTGGGAGAAACCTGAAGAAGGAAAGAGTAGACAAGGGTACTTCTCCAAGAGCTGTATAAATTGTGTGTAAGAGAAAGCCTCCAACACTCAATTTTTAACTATTGAAGAAGGCAAGAGAGTACACTGAGTTGAAAGATGTGACAATAGTTTATACATCATCACAACTTCTTGTTGAAATTTGAAAAAGAAGGTTTATGATGAAAACATGAGGAAATGAGAAAGAAGAGGGTGCTGGATCTAGGATGGAAAGTACTGGAAATCCTGTAGGAGTCTTTGAAGGGCCTGACATACCTACAGACTGTTTAGCTCTCTAAAGAATACTCATAGACTGCAGATAAGTTGTGGCTGTTTATCCATGTTGAAAGTAGCTTCATTGAATTTCTAACAGTTAATAATTTGTTTGAATATAGGTTGCTTAACAATGTAACGCCAGTTGTGCTGCATTCATTATTCAGTCTTTAAGCATTTAAAGGCTATAATCAATTCTTCATGAAACGGCTTGTAAATATGTATGCTTTTAGTTTAATCTGTTAGCCTCTGCCATATCATAACAACTAGAAATTCTTTTATTACACATAAATTGACCTGTGACCCATATTGTATCCCTTTTGTCTTCATTTCTCAGGGATACAATATTGAGTGTGGCATCACTGCAAGGTGATTTCTGCAGGACAACCGTACAGAGTCTGTTGTACCACGATATTTCAGAAGTTCTGAGGTCATCCAGGCTTTAATACCTGCCTTCTTTTAACTTAATTTTGGGATGAAAATGATTATTTTGAATCTGTAGAAAAAGAAAAGAAAAGAAAATTAAAAAAAGAAGTCTGCTGATGAACAATGAAATATAATAAAAAATAAAATCACTGCCGACACACCGGGTAAACGCTCCCTTTCCAGAGTCACAAGCATTATAACAAAATCCAAAAATTATAGAAACGGAGCGAAGCAGTTTAAAATACGTAACAAACTAATTTATTCACAAAGTCACAAAGTCACAGATGGCCAATAAATTTTAAAAAGATTAGCGCTTTCGCTACAAGAGCTTCTTCAGATCTATAACACCAAAACATAAACTTCCTAAATATATATAACACTTCAAATACTGTCAACCTATCACATTCACCTTATAATAAAGCCTTAAAGCACTACTACCTACACATATAAAACCATATAAAATACTAATCAAATCATACCGAAGTATCTTATTACAATACAAAAAATACATAGAAACACAAATAAAATAAAATAAATAAATATTGTATAAACTTACAAAACATAAAACTAATATAGAAAATAAATATGAAAATAAAACAAAATGCTATGTTTATAAATAATACAGTTGTATAAATATGTGTATATATATATATATATATATATATATATATATATATATATATATATATATATATATATATATATATATATATATATATATATATATATATATATCAATTGCTATAATGTGCATGAAACATTTATAGTGTATATATAATACCTGGGACAGATATTTCACTTAATATTCCTATGTTTTCTTAGCATGGGCTTAATTGAAGCCCTCTCATTAAGCCCAGAACCTATATCTGCCCTCAACATGATTATCCAGTTACTTTCCTTACATTCAGTGTGATTCCTAACATCCCCTTCACGTGTACTCGGAATTATAACCTCTAGGCCTCTGAACAAAAACGTATGTACTTCACCATGCTCTGTCACATGCTTGGCCAAAGCATTATGTACTGACCTTTTCCTAATATGATAGGTATGTTCTCGTATCCTATCTCTAAATGGTCTGTTGGTTTTTCCCACATAAAAGGAAGAGCATGTCTGACAGACAGCTAGATAGACTAGGTGAGATGTCCTACAATTGGCAGTGGTAGTTGTCCTGAATTCTTTATTCAAATCTGGGTGAAATAATCTAGTACTAGTATCTATATAAGGGCAGAAATTACACTGTCCACATGGTCTAGTGTTACCACTTTTGACTAGGCTCCCCTCATATCTCGGATAGCATAGCATTCTTTTCAGATTACTCTTGTTCCTAAACAAAAAATGCGGATGTTCTCCAACTATCCTCCTCAGGTCACTATCTACCTGCAAAACTGACCAATGCTTAGTAATAATGTCCCTGATATCAACATGATCTGAAGTGAAAAAAGTAGAAATTTTAACATAAGACTGCTTCCTAGTTGTCCCGACCCTATCATTGGTCTTAACTGGTCCAAAGTATGGTGCTGCTGTATCAGATCGTAAACCTGAAATATGCCCCAATTGCTCACTGACCTCTTGATTATTGTAACCTCTCTCAAAAAACCTCAACCTCAAATTTTCCAACTCTGCTTCAAATCCTACATCTGTAGGATTCAATCTAGAGGCCCTAACCCCTTGGCCTTTAATAATATTCCTAAAAACGTATGCCGGATGCATACTTGACCTCATAAGGAGTGTGTTACAATAACATGGTTTACGATACACCCCTGTATTTACCAACCCACAAGGCAATTTCTCAATATATAAATCTAAAAACTCTATCCTATGTTCAGAGCACTGCATGGTAAAACTGAGAAACCCAGCTAAACTATTCATAGTGGTAAGTAAAGAATCAAGTTGTTCTCTACTTCCACTCCAAAGGACAAAGAGGTCATCCATGAAGCGTCGATAGAAGACCACATGTTCTTTAAATTCTACTTCATGAAAGAGAATATGTTCCTTCCAGTATGCCAAAAACATGTTGGCATAACTGTTGGCGCATGGGGTCCCCATCACTGCACCATCCTGTTGTCTGTATATAATATCCTTGAACATAAAAAGGTTGTTCTCTAACACTAACTCTAAAAAATGTGCAATCAAATCGATCTGTACAAGAGAATAATCACTATGTTCCTTTAAATATTCAGATACATAGTGAACACCCAAATCATTGGGTATGATCGTGAATAATGATTGCACATCTAAGGTGACAAATATAAATTCATCAATCTTATTATACAATTTCAAGCATTCATAAAGTTCAACTAGGAATTGCTTAGAGTCCTTCAAAACATATTCATTCTTATTCAAGATGGGTCTAAGATACTTCTCAACATACACTGACAAATGTTCAGTGACCCATCCCCGTCCAGAGACTATAGGTCTCATGGGTGGGTCACAAATATTCTTATGTATTTTGAAATATAATAGTCTAGTTAGTACAAAGGGGATGCTTACAGATAAAGCATTACATTTTATTAGTGTTTCTAATTTTAATGATGAAGTAAATTGGTGAAAGTTTTGGAATTACATTAGAAGAGTTAAACAAAACAGTACAGTGATTACTCAAAGAAGGGGGGGTATACTAAAATAATGAAATTTTGTATGGTTGACTGTATCAAAGGGATCATTTTCAAAGTCAGAATTTAGACAAGTTGGTTCATTTCTTGACTGAATAAGGTCAAGGTGAGAACAACATGGCTTCTTAAGATAAAAATGTTTAAACCAAACTACTTTAGAATTAAAAAGTTCCTTTCTCTCATCCTTGAAAAGGTCAGTATGTTGAAACAGGCAGTCAACAGCAACATATTTTTAGTGGAGCCAGAAAAAATTTGGAAAATTAACCATGGTGGATAAAATTTATCACATTTTGAGAAGCTTATAATTGTTGAGGAAAGGTGATTCTTGAAAATGAGACCAGCACCATCATTCCTTAGACTAGGACAGCACAACCATTGATAGCTCTAGTGGTAAAAGAAGCAAAAGTCAAAGTTACAAAACTCTGGTTTAATCCAGATTTCATGTATTCATTGCCAACCCAAGTTGTGTTGGAGGATCTTCTCATGAGGGAGACCAAAATTCAGACCAGAGAATACTTTCTATGTTGTTGTATCTTTCGGCTTTTCCTGGTTAGGGGTCGCCACAGCGGAACTCCAGTCCTCTAATGATTGGCAGCAGATTTTTACGTACCGAGTTGCCAGCTCTGACGCACAACCTTCAACGAAGGTACGCCCATTCATGCATGTCTTCATGCAGAAGATGCTTTAGCTGAGAATCGAACAGGACAACATCTTTCTGTGAGGCGACAATGCTACCACAGCACCACCACCGCAGTTCAGAGAATACTTTCCATACCATCAGTAAATAGAAGAAGAAACTAGATCCAGTGATGGAATCGGTATGTAGAGAAGCTTACATGAGCAAAGGCATTATCAAAGATGTAGTTTTCTTAGGAAAGAATGAAAGTGAACTTGTGGGTAAGGGCTTATGGAGAAAAGAAAGGATGGAGAAGTTTAAAGTTGTGATTGCTATTACAGGTGATAAGAGAGGATAATGATCAATGATTGAGGTAAGAGATAATTTAAAAGATATGTTATCACAACTGAAGATATGTGGAGAAAAATAAGTGCATACTCTTGGAAAGAGAAGATTTTGATATGTAAGTTAAGATGCAATAAACAAGACTGCAAAACGCTTGCCTGGCCCCTAGGCCAGTTGCATATGTACAAAGCACAAGGCAGTCTACAAAGCACAGAAGGCAGTCATTCACAGCAAAGGCAGCATGTTGTTTGCATTCATGGGACCGTTGTCTGTATGTGGTGCCAGAAAAATAAAGCTTCTGTGAGTTCCTGTTTGTCATGAAACGTAATTACAAACTGCAGTGTGTGTTACCTTCTGTGTCACATTGAACACCGCACATATCATTCTGCATATGTTAGTAAGGTATTTTCACTGATTGTAACACCCACCTTCCCAATTTGTACCCCCTTGCATTGCATTACTGGAAGGTGCAGCATTCCCTTATTAAGATGTACATGCTGCAGTGTACAACATGGAGCAGCTGCTACATGCCCCATGGTGATGTCACTGCACTATCATCTAATAAGTGATCTGTGCTTGGGCCTTTGTTGTTTCAAATTGGTTTCACCTCTGTTCCAAGCTATGGTTATTGGTTGGTTAAGTACGTCAATGGTTGTAAAACTGGCTTTTTTGATAATAATGAAGATGATTTCACCAATATTAATAGCCATTTATTATGCTTAGGTAAGTGGACTAGTATAGCTGGTCTCTCATTTAGTGAGTAAAATTGTAATATCATGTATTTTGATAAGCAAAAATTAAGGAGCCCTGTTACTTTATCAATGTTTGATTTGTTGGAAGTTAGTGAACATAAGCACCTTGGTATACTGATTGATTTCTTGTTTTATTTTGAAAATCACATGAGAGTCATCTATAATAAGGTTTTGGTAATAGGAGTGATTATCAAAAACTTTACAACCACAGAGTACAATCTTAGATAGTTTATTTAAGCTATATATCAGACCAATTTTGGAACACAATATCATGTTCTGTACTCTTAATAATCAAAACATCACCATTTAAAGTTCTGTTATTTAACACTTAGGATGGTACAATTATGGAATAAATTCCGTGAATATATCCAGGGCATGAATAATCCAGTAAAGTTTTAGAAGTCTTTGGATGATTCAGCTGGGACTATGATGTTGATCCAACAATTTATGAGGCAGTGTTCCTTGAAAGCTGTAAGGCTTGAGCTTTTTATCTAACTTATGAACTTAGGAGTGTTCATGCACAAGCATTGATGAGTGCTTACATACTATTGAGACAACTTCAGTGTGTTTATTTCTATCTTTGCTGGCTGTGACTTCCTAATTGGAAACCACCCAGAAGAATTTCTCCTGCCAGCTCTGGGGAACACTAAACCCCTTTCTGTGTTAAAGAAAAGAAAGAGCATCAGAAATAATAACATGTACAGGAGATTAGTTGTGGAGTTAAATCCAAGAGATGCTGGCAAAGACGGAAGCAGGAAAACTCAAAGATATTATGAGCAAATGGTGGCCGGGGATGCATAGGAATGTAAAGGGTAAGCAAATACATTGGAAAATGGGGTAGAAAATTATCAGAGCTGTAGCTGAAAGTATGAGTGGTAAAGGAGAGGGCTGATGAAGAGAGTACGTGATGAAAGTTATTACAAAGAAAACTAAGAGGAGTAAGTAAACAGCTGTAACTTCTAGAGACGGGCCTGGTACTCCAAATGGGGATTCCTAGACTTGGAGAAAGCATATGGCAAGTTCTCAAGAAAGCTGATTGGGGCAGTCCTTTTATCAATCGAAGTTCCAGGAGTATTGATAGAATTAGTGTAGGCCATGTACAACGACACAAATACATTAGTATTCAAACTCAAAGAGGGTTCCTAGTAAGTAATAATGCTCAGCAGGGTGTGTGTTAATGTGTAATTAATGACTGCCCAGGGGAGTTATGAGGCCTGATGCCACAGGAGGAGGGCCTCTACACACCTGGGCAGGCATTAATTGCACATTAACACACAAACTGGAGGGCATTATTGCACTTAGAGAATGGGCTGTAATTGGTGTGCTTTACTTACTTATTTTTAAGTACTATATTATTTTTTATATATATTTTTGATGTAAAACAGTTCTGCAAATGTTTCAAACTTTTGGTAGTATATGTTAATGGTGTTGGAGGAAGCATTTTAAATCAAAAATATATACAAAAAATAATATAGTACTTAAAAAATAAATAAGTAAAACAACAATTTTGCAGAGAGCCCATTCTTTCTCTCATGCAAAGTCGCTTTCTGCTTTCACACACACATTTATATATGGGTCTATATTAAATCAGCGAATGCTTAAAAAAGTGAATGCTGATTTATCGACCCTAGTTAACCAAACACTGACAATCCTGAACACACGGAACAGCGATTTTTTTTTCCCAAGGAAAAAAAAAATCACTGTTCCACAAAAAAAAAAACAAAAAAAAACAAAACAAACAAAAAAAATAAGTAAAACAGCGTTTAAGCCCCCCACACACCCCCTACTTAAATATACCAACTCCGAGATCACACCACAGTGGAGAAAATGGCAAACTTCTGAAACCGGACCAGCGATTTTTTTTTTTTCCCTGGGAAAACAAATCGCTGTTCTGGGTGTTCGGGATTGTCAGCGTTCACTCAAATAGGGTCGTTGAATCAGTGTTCACTTTTTTAAGCGTTCGCTGATTCAATATAGACCCATATATACACATGCAGTCTCCTATGGTTTCATACTAGCATTCACTCACACAAGCATAACTGTCAACCTGTTAGCACAAAACATTTGGCCAAAGCCAAAAATAATGGTGGGAGAAAGCACCAAAAAGAGGGACACATTTAAAATATTGCTCTTATAACCTTGAAAGTTGCGAGAATAAAAGGAATTTTAGTACAATACATTTTCTGAAAGATATAACACCTGAAACTCAAATGCCTGTTATTATTTAGAGAATGTATTCACTGATTTTCCACAAGACTTCAGAAAACCACAAATTTTATGAGGAACAGACAAAAAATATGAAGCAAACTCTGGACATTTTGTGAAATTTGGATAGTTGAAAGCTATGCACACAAGATTGTTCTCACTATCTCTCTCTCTCTCTCTCTCTCAATCACACACACACACACACACACACACACACACACACACACACACACACACACACACACACACACACACACACAGTCTCCTCTGCTTTCATACACACATTCACTCACACAAGATCACTCTTACTCTCTCTCGGTCTCACACACAGATTCTTTTCTGCTTTTATAAACGCATTCGCTTACACACTCAGAAACATAAACACAGTCATACACATACATACTTACATACATACACATACTTTTTTATTTATTTTTTTTATTTATTTGCAGTTTGTTAACCGGTATAGTCCATTGGACCAAGATGAGCCCTTTTTCAATGGAGGCCCGGGGAGAAAAGCTCCATGTACATACATTTAAAACAAAAAAAAAAAAAAAACAACTTGAATTAATACAGAAATACACTTTTTTTTTCTGTTTATATTTTTTACACACGCTAAACAGCAAAAGGGCTACTTAGCGAGTGTAAAGTAATGGCGGCTGTTAGTGTTTTTTTTTCAGCACAAGCACCATGGCAGCTTAATATGCTGCTATGAAGCAGCAGATTTATTTTTCAGCAGCCATTACTTGTACATTAATACCCTACTGGAAACGTTTGTTCTCCAATCAGGGTGCTGATGTACAGTTTGCCCGTTCTTTAAGTCGGAGTAGATGTGCATCAGGATTCACAACTGGTGAGACTAAATCAACAAAGAGGTCAAAGAGCACAGATCAACCAAACTGCTGTATGCACATTATATGGCATTACAGGCAGGCTCTGAGCAAGAACTTAGGGATAGTTGAACGGAATACAAAGCTGAAGGCACATGGGATGAAACTGAGTACAGATAAGACAGTTATAGTGGCAGCAAATGAGAAAAATCAGGACAAGCTGAAAACTGAGAAAGAAGGACAAATAGCAAAACAGCTTCCCATATTTGGGAAGGGTAGTTGAGGAGAAAGGAAATCAGAACAAGGAAGTCAAAGCTTGGATTGTTGGTGCTGCAGTCAGGTGGTACAGAATGTCAGGTTAGTGTATGACAGAAGATGCAAATGAAGTGGAAAGTTAAGGTATACAAAAAGTGATGTGATCAGTGCTTCTGTATGGTACAGAAATTAGGCCTCTGAATGCTGAGCAACTGGGGAAGCTACAGGTAATGGAGGCAGAGTGCCTAAGGCAGGTAGTAGAATGCACACTGTGGGACAGATAAAGAACTGAGGACAAAAGAGCAAAAGCTAAACTAGGTCCAATTACAGAGAAAGTCAAAAGGAACTAACTACTGTGGTTCAAGCATCTTTTCAGGAAAGCAGCAGGCGATCTAGTGAAGAAGATTTAAGATAGACACGCAAGAGGAAAAGATGGCATCCAACAAAGAGACAGATGGATTGTGTGTGAGAGAAGACCTGCAAACAGTCAGGCATAAGGGTCAAAGAAGAAAGAGTGGTACTGAATAGAGAAAACATTCTGACCCCCTATAGAAGGTGAGAAAAAAGAGGTTGATTATGATGATGGAGAAAAAAAAGACAGTAAGGGAGTACTGGAGTTTGTATTGAGAAGATGCAGGACAGGAATACAGCTTACAGTGAATACGGTCATGTTTCTGGAAGAGGTGCTATAATTAGACATAGGAAGAGTATAAGTGCTCAGAGGTCCATTGTAATTTTAACTGCTACCACTGAAGGAGAAAATAACAAAGGGGGAGGTGGCAGGAGAAAGAAAAGTATAAAAAGTTAAAAAGTGGAATATTATCTAATTATTAGCTGAGCGTGGTACAAAGTAATATGAGCAGACATCTCCTTGCTATGTTGACAGAAGATGAACAGTAGAACCCTATTGGTTGACCACTTCTGGCATGTTATTTACAACAGGATAAGGACTGGATCTGAAGGAGCAGTCAAGGGAGATAACGTCTCAGCTTTTTCAGTATAAATTGGGAATAACTGACAGTGTGGCAAAATAAGGAGATGGCAACAATAAAAAAGAGGCAGCTATAGTGTTAGTAAAGCAGCACCAGAAGGATTGATTAGAAAGCTAGAATATCAAGGGGGAACGGGTTCATATTAGAACGTCGACAACTGACTATGTCGACAAGTAGCCCTGCAGCACGAATTAAACGAAACCTCACAGCATCGACATTTTAAATAACTGACACTTACTCCATCGACAACGCGCTACACCAACATCGCGTATTACAGGTAACAGGTATTAACATATGTGAGGTAGGGGATGTATTTATAAACTTATGTCACTCAGTCTGACATTATAACTACATCCCCCACTCAACATATGTTAATACCCTTTACCTGTAATATTGGATGTGGGTGTAGCGCGTTGTCGGTATAGTGGATCGTCGGTGAAGTCGTCTCGATGGAGTAAGTGTCGGTTATTTAAAATGTCGATGCTGTGAGGTTTCGTTTAATTCGTGCTGCAGGGCTACTTGTCGACATAGTCAGTTGTCGACGTTCTAATATGAACCCGGGGGAACACACCTGCTGAGATGAAACATATTTTCTTTTAGGAAAAGCAAAGCAGAATAGTTGGCAGAAGGACACGAGTACACCTATGAATCAGAGATGAATGAGTAATCTGGAAGGAAGCTATACTTGAAGGTTCAAGGCAGTAAACAAATATGTTAGGTTAAAAAAAAGATGAAATGGAGAATGGTATGACAGTAAGGGAGAAGCTGTCAATATAACAACTATATCAAAAAATATCAAAAATGCAATTTAAACTGCTGAAAACTGTTACTCTTTGAGTGTCATATTAACACTGAAGTAAAACATGTAGAAAGGTGAGGCCTATTTACATAACATCATCAATTATACCAAACAATTAACTAATAAAAATGAACAAATAAAATCAGTTAAAAACTGTGTGGGCGTATAACGAAATGTCACTTAAAAGTACAACAATTAATATTTTCAGTGGCATAACTACATCCACTCTCATCAGTACTAATTTATTAATCTTTAAAATATAATTTACTTCTATTTTACTCTAAATATTCTTCATTCTACGGTAAGTGTGTTGACTTCCAGTCTGTTTGAAATCGTATAGAGGTAGCTGTGAAAGATGGTGGTGGAAGTAAGTGATTTTGCAGTGGGTTTCTATTTTGCGGCTTTGGCCTGGCACCCCTTCTTTTAAACACAGAACATCTGCGGTCACTGCACCTCAGAGAAGGAGCAAATAAAATCCTTATTTTCACAATTATGTGAATTTGCACTTTCATGCTTTTACAGCTATAGGTGGCACCTAAAATGTTTTACAAAGCATTGTTTAATTTAAAACTAACTACATCCCTGAGATCTTCCTGCATCAAAATCTTATATCTCCTTCCACTATTACTAATGCAATAACTGCTGCAGGAACAATCAATGCTGTACACTACCTTCTCAGTGTCACATGACATGGATCAGCACATCTGCTGCCTTAGGTCTATGCCAATGAGAACCTACTTTATGTCATCACAAACAATACACCCATATATGTAAGATTGTTTCAGGGTAAAATGCTAAAGAACAGGTTCCAACAACTTTCTTGTCACTAAGTGACTACAAAAAAATTACATTTTATTAACTTAAAAAATAATAACTACACTTCTACCTTTGTAGTAAGGCAGCTTAAAGTAAGCATATAGATATATATGTGTGTGTGTATGTGTGTGTATATATATATATATATATATATATATATATATATATATATATATATATATATGTGTGTGTGTGTGTGTGTGTGTGTGTGTGTAGTGCCTTCATGTCTGTGCACCTTTCACCAATG
This sequence comes from Protopterus annectens, assembly GCF_019279795.1. Classification (NCBI taxonomy): domain Eukaryota; kingdom Metazoa; phylum Chordata; order Ceratodontiformes; family Protopteridae; genus Protopterus; species Protopterus annectens. The sequence continues at coordinate 1,115,524,725 of NC_056737.1, read as the reverse complement.
GCACTCTTTGCTATCTATGCAATAGTGGTGGTACTGTCATTCAGATAGCCATCAGAAGGAATTTCTACTTTCTTGGAACTGTTGTCGTGGCCTTATTTTGGAACTGAACCTTCTGCCTTATTTTGTGGATTTTTACCTATGTTTATCGCAAACAAGTATCTGGTAGCATTTATAAGGGCTGATGTAAAAGGTCTGCAGCAGTCAATAATGCCCCAAATCAAGAGTAGGTTCTCCTCGATGGTTCCTCTTGTCTCCAACAAGGAATCTTAATGTTAGCAAGTCCCTGGCATACACATCTTCTCTCCTTTCCTGCCTAAAGAGAAAACAGTGGACATTATCCCACCATTTTCCCTTCCCAGTTGTCCTCCCTAGTGACTAAACTGCTATCTGATCTTGGGCCATCATGGATATCTTTCGTATATCTGCATAGGAATTAACACCACTTTTGAATTTGGTAGCTAATCTAAGAGGTATGCTAAACTTTAGGGAAACAGTGTTTCTTCCCAGTTATAGGTGATATTGCATTGAATAACTGCTGTGGTAGTGCTGCGGTAGCGTTGTTGCCTCACAGTAAGACGTTGTCCTGTTCGATTCTCAGCTAAAGCGTCTTCTGTGTGGAGACATGCGTGAATGGGCGTACCTTCGTTGAAGGTTGTGCATCAGAACTGGCAACTCGGCACGTAAAAATCTACTGCCAATCATTAGCGGACCGGAGTTCCGCTGTGGCGACTCCTAACTGGGAAAAGCCGAAAGACACAACAACAAATTGCATTTAATCAATACCTATGAAATAATTTATTTGTATAAATCATTGACTTACTAGTAGATGTAAAATTTGGTTTGAGGTAATAAACCTTCATGTCTGTGCACCTTTCACCAATGGCACTCTTTGCTATCTATGCAATAGTGGTGGTACTGTCATTCAGATAGCCATCAGAAGGAATTTCTACTTTCTTGGAACTGTTGTCGTGGCCTTATTTTGGAACTGAACCTTCTGCCTTATTTTGTGGATTTTTACCTATGTTTATCGCAAACAAGTATCTGGTAGCATTTAAAGGGGCTGATGTAAAAGGTCTGCAGCAGTCAAAAAAGGAAAAAAAACTAAGGGTAATGCTGCTCAATGCCAGAAGTCTAAATCTCAAAATGCACGCACTCGAGGCCCTTCTCAGTATGGAGAACATCGATGTCTGTGCTGTGACAGAAACCTGGTTCAAGGCTCCTGAGAGCACCCCAGCGCTATCAGGTTTTACCTCATATCATGCGTTCCGGCCCCAAAATCCGGACAATACCAAGAAAGGAGGGGGGGTATCCATATTCATCAAGGACACCCACACCTCAAGACTGGTGGCAACGCACGATGCATCGGAGACCATCCAGGTGCAATTAACCATAGGCAAGACTGCTCTGCAAATTGTAGCATGTTACAGGCCACCCTCACAAACTCAGGAACCTCACATGGCCTTCCTGAAAACACTAGAGGGGATAAATGTATCACCAAACACCATCATACTAGGTGACTTCAATTACCCTAATATAGACTGGGAGCACTACTCAAGCCCAAGCACCCTAGCCCAAAAGTTCCTGGAATTCATAAACTCAAATGCCATGGAACAACTAGTCACCATCCCCACAAGAGGAGATAACATACTTGATCTCATCATCACGAACATGGGAGCACAATGTTCAACACCAGAAGTATACCCCTCACTGGTGAGATCAGATCACAAACTAATCTCGCTGGAGGTCCTCATCCCACCCCACCTGAAATAAAAAGACCACAGTAAAGAACTCCGCAAAAGCCGACTCCACACTTCTAAAGACTAGTGTGGGCTCCTTTAAGGCCCGAGCCGGTGGAAAACAGTACTCAAGCCGCTGAATCACTTACAAATGCCTTCTACCAGCACCTGCAGGACTGCATGGATAAGGCAATCCCAAGCAAAACAAAGACTCTTTGTACCAAAGGCAAGCGTCCAGTCTGGTGGACCCCAGCCATAAACAAACTCTACAACAAAAGGAGGAAGCTACTACAAGATAGAGCAAAATCCTTAAAAGGTAAGACACCCTTGATCACTATAAGTAAAAAACTAAGAGCTCTCATAAAATCATCCAAAGCAAATTTTGAGAGAAAAATAGCTAAACACTCAAAAGACAATCATAAGGCCTTCTTTAGCTATGTTAGAAACCTAGGAGGAAACTCCCAGATATGCTCAGAACTAGTTCATAATGATGTGAAGATTACTGATCCTACAGACATTGCCAACATACTGGCTGACAGGTTCAGTGCAAACTTCTTCCGCCCCCAAAGGAGAGATATCTATACCAGACGATTCCAGCCCCCCAAACATCTCCAGCCCAGGTGAGAACTGCTCTCTCCAAAGCAAAAACACAGCATCCATGGGACCTGATGGTGTCCCCGGCTGTGTGCTCCACGAACTCAATGAGGAATTAAACCCACAGCTAGGACAGCTGTTTAATCAAAGTCTTACCTCTGGATACGTACCCAGGAGTGGCGCACTGCAACTGTGGTCCCACTTCACAAAGGCGGTGCCTCCACCGACCCTGGAAATTACCAGCCCATTAGCTTGACAAGCCTTATCTGCAAAGCCATGGAGAGGATCATAATGGACCTCATAAATAAAGACATAGGGAATTTGCAGACTTTGGATCCAACCCAGTTTGGCTTTGTCAAAGGCAGATCATGCCTTTTAAACTTGGTTGACTTTTTGAAACAGTCACCAAAGCCATTGATGAGGGAAAGGCAGTCCATACAGCCTACCTCGATCTGGCAAAGGCCTTCGATACAATACCCCACTCGGGTATCATTGAAAAACTCATCAGCTTAAATGTTAACCCATACATCACAAGATGGGTTGCAAACTGGCTGAGTGACAGAACCCACAGGGTCAGAGTTGCTGGCGCCATGTCAGACTCAAAGCCTGTCACAAGTGGTGTCCCACAGGGCTCAGTCCTGGGCCCACTCTTGTTTGGCATCTACTTTTCAGTACAAGCAAACACAGGAGGGTTATGGCTGACAAAGTTTGCAGATGACTGCAAACTGGGCCATAGTAGAAAACACATCTGACACAGATATCCTTCAGAAGGGTCTCACAGAAACGGATAACTGGTGCCAGAGCCACGGCCTAAAGTTAAATGCCAAAAAATGCATAGTCATACCCTTCGGGAAAAACAAGGTTACCCCTAGTTACCAAATAGGTGGCAATCCACTGAGCACAGAAGAAGTTATCAGGGACCTGGGGACTCAGGTTGATAGTAGTCTGTCATTCGACACCCATGTAGCTAAAGTAGTTAGGAAGACCTTCTACATTGCCCACCTTATCATGAAGGGATTCTCATCTAGATCAAGGGAGGTCATAGTCTCCCTTTACTCATCACTCATCAGACCAATGATTGAGTACCATGCCCCATTCGGAATGTATCTGACCCGACACTTGCAGCAGCTGGAGAGGCCACAAAAGTTCCTCACCAAAAGGATAAAGGGTCTCAAAAATCTGTCCTATGCTGCCCGACTGAAAGAACTCCAGCTCTATTCAGTCGCACCGCTTGCTCAGAGGTGACCTTTGCCTAACATACAAGGCCATGTCAAACCCAGATTTGATGAATATGCTTCACCTCAAAAATCTAGATCCATCAGAGCCACAAGGGCGGAGACTTAAACCTCGACACGGCTATTAATAGGACGTGCTGGAGGGATAGATTCATCACCCAAAGACTCCCTATGCTGTGGAACAAAATCCCGGTACATGTGAGGCAGAGCACCTCGCTGGCCTTGTTCAAGAGAAATCTTGACCAATGGATGGGAGATCGCAGATATACCCCAGGGATTACCTCAGTGTCACTGCTCGACAGAGGCACAGCAAAATAATGGGTATAGTTCCCCATACTAAAGGGGTGGCGTAAGCCACAAAACGATGGGCTAGGCTTGTAAATGCCCTCGGGCAGATAGCCTAGTATGAACCTATGAACCTATGAACCTATGAACCTATAAACCATTTTATCACGGCATATCATAACAACTTTATATATCAGCAGTCTCATACAATATGATTTTAAATTGCTACTGGATTCAAAACAAACTTGAAATAGAGGGGAACTAAACATAAAAGAGTTGACATTTTTAGAAATGCCCCAAAAGCATGCTGAAGCAACATAAAATGTTGGTAAATTGATTAAGGAATCAGTGTTCTTTTATGAAGAGCAACTTTAACTTTGTCCATTCATTCAGATGAATAGCATCGTTAAATAAACCATACTGTTGTATATAATTTTAATATGCTCTTTTTATTAATTTAAATCATGATATAAAACACAAAAATAAGCAACAATAACTGAAAAATTTCTTGCTCAAATTGCATTACTCAGACTAGGCAAAATTACACACAGGACCCTCTTAATCATATCTCTGACGCAATAAACTTTATACAAAATAATACAGACATGCCTTTAAAAGTGAAATGAAGGCTAAACATAGCAAAGCTATCATAATGCTATCATGAAAAATGGATAACCCCACTGATGTAAAAAAAAAAATAACATTTCTGACAGTCTCCACAACACCACTACAATAATACCATCGCTTCCTCCCCCTAACTCTAAATATCCATTCCTTAAAAAGAGACCCGGCCTTCTACTAGCTTCCCTACTTCACTCTGTAGCTATCATCTTATACTGTGTGCTCCCTCTGTCATCTTTATTCGAGACCCAGCATCAGATTCCTCACCTCTCTTTCCACCTCCTTTTTCATTTCCCTTCCTCTAGACTCCTAGCTACATTCCTTACCCAGCTCTGCAGACAATCCTTCCAAGTACTTTCCAGTTCTAGGAACTTCCTTCTTGCAAAGCAGCCCTTTTCACTTATTACTGCACAATTAACTATTCCTCCATCCACCTTTTTCTCCTCTTACTAATAATTCACCTATTCTACCTCAAAAAACACAAAATATCCAGGTACATTCAGCCACCCCACCATGTACCTTTGACCAATAACTCTCCATTAACCTATTCCATTTCCTCATAAGAAGCATTTGCGTTTAATATCATATTATAAAGAGAATCATAATGTGTATAACACACGGAATTATTGAAAATATAGGCATATGTTTAGCATTCTAATTATTTTTATGGTGAAATAGTGTATTCCCTCATGCTTATGTGTGTCTTTGTGTGTGAGAGAGATAGATATACACACACACACACATATATATGTATATAGAGATAGATACACACACATATGTATATAGAGATAGATATACACACACACATATGTATATAGAGATAGATACACACACACGCACATATGTGTATAGAGAAAGTCATACCCACATACATATGTAACTAGAGATAGATATACACACATACATATATGTATATATAGATATACACAATCGCATATGTATATAGAGATAGATATATACAGACACACACACACACACACATATGTATATAGAGATAGATATACACACACATATGTATATAGAGATAGATATACACACACACATATGTATGTAGAGATATATATATACACACACATATATGTATATAGAGATAGATATACACACACACATATAAGTATATAGAGATAGATATATACACACACACACACATATGTATATAGAGATAGATATACACACATATGTATATAGAGATAGATATACACATACACACACACACACACACACACACATATGTATATATAGATA